>NW_024962262.1:40519094-40729689 GCF_019238085.1 Lagopus leucura
AAGCGGGAGGAGGAGGAGGCACGGAGGCGGAGTGGGGGCGGGGAGCCAGCCCGGCCGCACCGGGCAACGCAATTCGCTGCGCTGCCGCCCGCCCCGCTGCCGCCGCCCGGCGGGGAGGAGCGCTTCATCCAGCCAGCGCGCCAAGCCCGCCCGCCCCCGCCCGCCGCCGGCCAATGGGGGCGCGCCGCCGTGCGGCGATTTGCATAGCGCGCGCGCCGACCGCTGACGTCCGACGGGGCGCGCTGAGCCGAACCGCGCCGGCGGGGAAAGGTGGCGGGAGGCGGGGGCGAGGCGTGGCCACGCCCCTCCGACGGCGCGCCCGGACCCGGGGTGTCCCGCTGTGCCCGGGGCTGCCCCGCGGCCATCCCGGGGTACGAACCCCGACTGGAGGGGGCTCCCCGCGTCCATACGGCCGGCCAGCGGTTTGGTGGAGCTTTCCCCGACGGCCAGAGTCCCGCAGGAGCGGGAGGCGGCTGTTGGGCACTCGGTCCTATGGGAGCTAAAGAGGCGCGGTCGCCGTTATAAATATATTAAATTAGAGACTGAAGATATCATCCCACGGCGGCTGCGGATGGCGGGGGGGACGCCCTGTCGAGGGGTCGAGCAACACACAGGGGGTGGTGGGGCCGCGCAGGGCGGCCCGGAGCGGACGGCGATCGCCGTCTGCTGGCGGCCACTGCGCGTTCTTCGCCCTCTGCCGCGGCCCGAGAGCAGGGCCGCCCTGCCGTCCCCGGCGGGTTTGTTGTCTCTGTGCTGCTCGCCGGGTGAAAGCATTTGGAGAAGCTCTGGAGCTTTCGAGTAGGGGCTCACCCTGTGCACGGTACTCACATATATAATTCAAATTTCACAGCTGACCTGCTCTGAAAACCTCAATCAGCTTCTAATTGAAGGGAAAACAAAATATTGCTTCCCTACAGCAGAGCTAACGATTTAATCATTATATCAGACATTATAGCTTTTAATTAGGCTAATGCTGATACTGTATGGAAAGAGATAATTCAACGCAGTTCTTGATGAATTCTGTAATTGGGTTAACGGAGGAGCAGTCGGGGGAAGAGACGTCAATATTCAATCCGCGTCCGTAGCCACCGCGTTGTGAATGGAAGGGAAAGGGAACGGGAACGCGGGGGGGCAGACGGGGCGAAGCCCCTCGACGGGCGCTGTCCCCTCGCCGCGCCCCGCAGAGCCGCGGCAGCCAACGGGAAGCGCGATACCGGTAAGGTCCGAACTGCCAACGCGCTTATCGCGACAGCAGCGCGACCTGACTACGGCCCCCGAGGCCCCTTTACGTGCATCTTCCCTCTGGCCGCGGTAACAAGAGGGGAAGGGGCAACCGGGTCCGGGTCTGTGCCAGCCCGGGGGTGGCAGAGGGGACGCGGGGATGGGGCTGGGCCCGAGCCGGGCCGATTCTGCAACGATATCCGCAGCGACCGCGTTCTCCGCACCTGGGGCAGAGATGGCGAGGAACGGAGCAGCCAGGGCAGCTTAGTCCTGGCAGAATGAAGTGGTTTGGAGGGTTCTCTTATTTATTTAATAAGAGTGCCCGATATCACGACTACTTTTTTTTTTTTTTTTTTTTCCTAAAGGAATTCGTCTTTAAATCCCCTCTTCGGTACTGATGATACATCGTCCTTTTCTGAACAGTTTCTAAAGCCTGTCCCATGTTTTTTGCTTTCACTGCTTCCTCTCTATTTTATTTTTCCCTATCCGGAAAAAACGGGGCCGCCTATTTTCGTTGCGCCTAAATGAACTCGAATGATCTCCGCACGTCGGATGCGCGCCGCGCTCCGCGGAGGTTCCGAGCCGTGCCCGGGGGGTGCCCTCTGCAGGGATATGGGCCCTCTGGTTCCCCCCACACACCTCGGAGCCGTCCCGCATCCTCGGCCCGATGCGAGATTGGAGAAAGAGGGGCCGGCGCCGAGCGAAGTTTTGCAGCGGGAGCATTTTGTCAAATGTTTGTTTGCGCTCCGCGTTAGCTCCACTTCCAGCACAATATCCTCCTGAAAGCGAAATATTCCGTATTGTGATCCAACCTCGTCTTATTTTGTCAGTAATTACAGCAAAATGAGACGGGTCATTGATAACATCCCAGTGACACAACCCCTGTAATTAACAGCCTGAATACACCTTTGTGCGCTGCGCAGGAGTTGTAATTTTGAAGTCTGCTCGAGTTTATTTTAGTGTTGTGGTTTTTTTTTTTTTTTTTTTGCGTGAAGGCACACACAAGGGGGTGTGCGCTGGGCAGAGGGTGGCATTGGCTTCTACAGGGCCTAGGGCTGTTTTTTGGGGGAAGTCAGAGCGGGGCTGGGTGCGGGTGGCTGAGCCCCGAATATTATTACGATATATAATAATTATATGTATAATAGAATATAAGATAATCATATACCATATGTTATCGTATATTATATTATATGATAGTTATAACAATAAGAAAATGTTTGGCTACTTGACAGCAGAAAGAAAATGTTTTGAAAACAGAGTTTCCAAACGGTTTCTAAGCTTCTAAGGGAAAACCAAAAAGAACGGAGAGCCCTGGGATGCTATGGGGGTCTCCCTGTGGCAATGCATAGTGCCGCTCAGTGCCGCTCAGCCCCGCAGCGCGGATCTCGGCAGCCCGGAGCAGCGCCTTCAGAGAGTCATAAAGAGGACAGTTCTGGCTCGCGTCCTCCCGTCGCAAAGCGCCTTCTGGGGCACGTCGGGATGAATTTGGGGTTTAAAAAAAAAAAAAAAAAAAAAAAAAAAGGGAATGAAAGAAATGAAATAATATGTCTTGTTTTTTCTTTTCCTTTTTTTTTTTTTTCTTTTTCTTTTTTTTTTTTTTTTTCTTTTCAGGCCATCCTGTTATTGTAAATGAGATGAGCTACACGGGCTGCCACGTAAATGTGACATGAGGCTGGCAGGAGAGAGAAGCATCATCCACTCCAATCTCTCCTTTCATCGGAACGTCCCCCAGAAATTACATCTTCTCCTCCTTTAATACACTTCGCAATGAGATTAAAACATCACCTTGACACCGTTTCCGACCTTTTCGGTCGCATCCAGTACTGACTCCAGAAAACAGCAAACGGGGAGAACTGGGAACATCTCAATAACACCGAGCTGCTCCTCTGGAAGCCGAGAGTGCCCGGAGGACATAAGTGATCCTCTTGCTCCATCCAGCGCAGCGCTGTGGCCATGGGAAGCGTGAAACGAACCCCGGGCGGGCAAGGGGGGAAAGCCCATTCCCTTCCCATTGGCAGCACTGAGCTGCTGGGCCGGGCCGGGCCGTGGGGTTCAGGGAAGGTGATGTTCACAGCGGGGTATTTCACGAACTCACCAGCTGCTGCCTCTCGTCACTTGTACGCGGTCACTGCGAGGTGTGACAGTAACACCACCGCCTATAACTGCAGCCAAGGGACATCTCACAGCGCTGTCACAGCTCTGCTGGCTATGTGCGCAGGGCACAGCCTATTTCCACAGCGTCCCGCTTAGGGCACACAGAGTAGATCCCATCGCAGCTCCCGCGTCTGCAAAGCCGTTTAGAAGGGATCCCCACCCGGCCCCAGCGCTGCCCCTCCTCGAGGCTCGGTGGGAGAGAACCGGACGGACGGCACTGCGGTCTGTGGACAGCTCGTACCCTCCCCGTCCGACCCTCCGCACACACACGCACCCACCCGCGCACCCCTTAACAAAGAGTCTTTCAAAGCGAAACCTTTGATGGCAGTCCGCGGGAATCAATGCGATAAAACGGGTTTTTAATGGGTTAATTGACTGGAGCCGCTATCATGTTTTAACACCTGTTTCTGGAAAGAGATGCAGCCAAAAGCCGTCCCCGCCCTGATCGATAGGTGCGCAGCCCCGCTTCGCTGCCTGTTGATCGACCCCGAAAGCCACCGGGAAACCATGAGAGAAAAAACCCGGGTCGTCTTCACTCACCCTATATGGGGCGTCGGGCAGGGAGGGCACAGCCCCACTCGCACCTCCCCAGCCTCGACGCCATCAGCCGCGACACCGCCGCCACTACCACCCCCACGGGGCACCGCAGCGGGGTTCCCTGCTCCCTATGAGGATGGAACCGCATTGGCAACGCTGAGAGCCCCTCCGCGTGCTCGCTCCGACGGGCACCGGTGTGACAGCGCGATGCGCTATGCCCATCGATTACCCTGTTTGGCAGCACCCGTCGGTCAGCCGCAGCGACGCTGACACTTTGCTCCGAACACCTTTGACTCAGTGACACCGCGCACCGCGGTGTCCGTTCGGAACGAGCCCCCGGCCCGGCCGCGTCCCCCCACCCCGAGCCCCGGAGGGGGGCACAGCTACCCGTGTCACCTCCGATTACGGTGAGGCGGGCGGCTCTTCCCTCCCCGCGGCGAAGGGAGCTCGGAAGCCCTCCCATCGCCGCCTCCCCCTCCTTCCACCCTTCCCAAGAAGGGCCGAAGACCCCCTCAAAAGTTAGACGCACACTTACAGTTGCTCTTCCAGCTCCAGCCTCCTCCCAACAGCTCAGCTCAAAGGGCAGCTTTATTATCATTATTATTACTATTTTTAATTCTTTTTCCAACCTCTCTCACGCCTTCCACCGGCCCAGCGGAAGCCATGGGGCCGGGCCCTGCGCTCCGCTCTCCCGCAGCTCCCGGGCGGCCGCGGTGCCCCGCGGCACACGCACAACCCCCGGCAGCGCTCTCCCTCTCCCTCTCTCTCCGCCGCACACACGCGCGCACACACACACACACACACACACGCACTGTGCACGGGAGAGGAGGAGAGAGGGAGACGGAGAGAGAGAGAGAGAGAGAGGATAAAATGAAATTTATTATTGATAGCAAAGACTTTACAGACAATTTCTAGTTATTGTTTCGCTCCGGAGAGAAAAGAAAAGAAAAAAAAAAAAAAAAAAAAGAAAAAAAAAGAAAAAAAAGAGAGGGGCTTTTCCTCCCCACCCCGACATAATAGAACGCTTTTGTGTGGCACGGAACAATACCAAACAAGTATTCTAATAAATAGCCACTTTTTTGTTCTGCGCCGGCGGTGAATGGAACTGAGCAGTTGGTTCGGGAGCAGCTGGAGCCGGGAGGGGGGATGGGGGGGAGCGCCGCTGCCTCCCCTCTGCCTTCCCTCTCCCTGCACCTCCCTCTCTTCTTCCCCTCCCCTTCCCTCCTCGGGGAAGCGATGCTCCCGCAGAGGAATGGGGAAGAGCCCCCCAGGTGCTTCATGCACCTGTGCCCCCGGTCCTGCCCTCCCGTCCCCCCCCGTGCAGACCCTCCTTTGCTAAAAATAAAGTTGGGTTTTCCCCTCAGGATGGAGCCTCTTTGTCAGCCCCCCATTCTCTTTCCGTACCTCTCCCTTGACAGAGAGCTCCACCGGTGTGCCCCCCCCCTCCCCCCTCTCGCACCCGTCCTCCCCCCCCATTACTATTTCGCTATTTCTCAGTCCCTTTCTATGAGCGTGACAACCGCTGGGGGAAAGACAGTCGGGAGCGGTGATTAAAATGGACACAAATCCGCTAAAGACTTCCAGGTAAATCTGCGGGCAAAGCCCTGAGCCGGGCCCTGAGAAGGGAGGGAGGGAGGGAGGGAGGGAGGAGCCGGCCCTGACCCCTCTATGCTGGGGAATGGGGTGGGATGGGGCTGCCCCCGCCCCGCTGAAGGGGAGCAGGGCGCTGGGGGAGAACGGCGGAGAGCCGCCCGGAGGGAGGGGGGGGGGGGGGGGGCTCTTCTGTTAGCGGTGGTGCTCGTAGTTAATAGATAGGCAGGGAAACAGGCTGATAAGTAAATAGAGAAATAGACCGATAAGGAAATAAATAGAAAAATATATAAATGGATAGGCGGACAAATAGAAAAATACTTTAATATATAGATAGGTAAATGGATAAAATAAAGGAAGAAACAGAAGATCCACCCCCGGCTCGTTTGACAGCTACATCCCTACGTGGTTTTGCCAAAGCCCCAGAAAAAAGCCCCTGAGGTTTCCTACTTCTCCATGGCCGCCCGCCCAACCCCAACCCCCCTCCCCTCCATCCCGTTGCTTTGAGAGCCCGCGATGAGAAGCGGTTCTGCTCCAACCCGCAGCCACGGGTGCGGATACGCACTGAGAAGGTGCAGAGGGACGGGGGACAGAAAAGCGCTGACCCCCAGAACCCAACCCTACACCAAGTCTCCCTGCCGGGCTGCGGGCCAGTTTGGCTCTTCCTTTCCTCTTTTTATTTTTATTTTTTATTATTCCCTCCATCTTTTAAGTGGGGTTTGCTCTCACTTCAATCACGCCGGAGCTAATTAGCCGCACTATGAAGGAACGCCGCTTGCTATTATCGGGGCCGCGCAGACGGGGGAAGGACCCTTCCGTGGGTCCCCGCCAGCGCAGCGCTGCTCTGCCTTTTTCTATGAAAAAAAAAAAAAAAAAAAAAAAAAAAAAAAAAAAAAAAGAAAAAGGAAAAGGAAAAGAAAAAGAAAAAAAAAAAAAACAAAAAACAAACCAACAACACCGGGGAGAGCGGCTCGCAAACTTCGCCCGACACCTTACATGCTAAATAACGGGGAGAATGGCGACGGCGTTACAGAACGCTTTCAAACCCTGCAAATATTTGAATGGGGCTTTTGAGAGCAGCTGTCAGTCAGCGGGCTGTGACAGGCTGCCACAATGCTGTCAGCGCGTCGTGGGTGTTCGGCTCCGAGCGGAGCGCTCCGGCAAACAGATGTCAAACCTCATCTCCCATCAATGGGGGTGTGCGGGACGGAGCTCTAACCCGCACAGAGGGCTTCAAAACGCCGTGCCGGTGTGCGGACTGTACGCATCAAGGAGATGCTGACAGTCTTCCCGCGTGGGTTTGTTGGTTGAAGGAGGGTCATTTTGTAACCTGACTTCCAAATGATGCTGAACGTCCCTTCTCTGCCAACAGCGGAGAAAGGAAAATCGAAATTAAGGGCAGATACGAGGGCTCGTTGCCATATGCACTGAAATAAACAGGCGCTTCGTTTCCAAATGTGGAGCGCTTGAAGAAAGGAAAGGAGGGAGGAAGAAGGTTTGTCAGGGTCCGGGTTTACAGGGAGCCGAGCAGGAAGAGGCACAGGGAAGGGAGAGCACAGCGGTGTGTGCCCGCAGCCGGAGCCCGGGCGGTGGCAAAGGGACGCTGGGAGAAAAAGTCCGCCTTTCGTCCGAAGTTACGATTCGAATCAGGAGCTGCTCGGCTCGCTGGGCTCACGATCCCGAGATTTGTCTCCTCATCGAGATGTGGTTTTCCCCTCTGCTCCAAGGGGTATCCCCGACGAATGCTCTTTGAGCGTTTAAAAGTGTAGAAATTATTGATACTCCAAATTCGTTCGTTGCCTCACAGGGCTACAATGAAGCAGGGAGAGGAAAAATGGGAATTCCTCGCACGATTCCTAACAGGGATGGCATCCAATTCCCCAGGATGCGGCTGTGCTCACAGTATCGGTTTGAAAGTGAAAGATGCCACTTCCTAAACAAATCGGCACGGGGGGATTAAATGGCACATATTTAAACGAAGTATCTTTAGAATTATTCGTATTCGGAATTAACCGTGGCTTAAGCACAGACGGAGCTGATTTTCGTGTAGGGAACGCGAAACCTACCCGTCCCTGGCCCGCGTTAAAGAGTGGAGGAATGCACCCGGAGTGGGTATTGATCACACGCAGCGAGCGCTGCCTGCTGCCTTTAAGCCCCATTTCATCTGAATTCTCCCACCCTCCAAATAATAACAACAATAAAGCCCCCCCAAACTAAACTCCAGAGCTCTGCTGTTCGATTACCGCGTTTTCCCTTTGAAACCTCGTTATTTTTGCGGACCCGCAGCGAATATCCAGGACGTGGCCGGCTGCGGGACCGTGGTGCGGGGCTGTGGGGCTCGGGGCACCCCCGGGACTCGGCGGGCACAGGGATCGGAGAAAGCCGTGAGCCGCCCGTCATCCCCTCGTCCCATCGAGAGAAGCCGCAGTCAGCCTCCGTGCAGGTACAGCAGCCTCCGAATTTCGGAAGCCAACCGCAGCTCGGTGTGAAACCGTCCCAGCACCGCGGCTCTTCCCCAGGTCCGGCGTGGTGCCGTCTTTACTCAATTCCCTCAGGCAGAAAAATGCCTGCAGCTGTTACGCAGCCCATCTCTTGGAAGAGAGAGGCTACGGCAAAGCTGCAACCCTTATTTTCAAACGACAAACTGGCCAACAAATCTTGAATAAATATTTCTTGAGGCTGCTCCTCGATAGGTAACAAAAATCTCCACTTGTCACCTAAACATGGGCATTCTGGTGTCAGTGCTTTTTACCAGTACACTGTACGAGTGCTTCACTGATTTCCAACACAGACGCAGCTGCTACAATACAGTTCTGAAGCTCAGAAGTCAAAATAGAACTGATCTTAGATCAACAGGTTTTCTCGGCTGTAGCAGTTTTATTTAGCCTAAAAATGAAGTCCAGTGACTATCCTAGAATTGCTATTAAATGCAGATATCCTCTCCAACTGCACTGTCATCGGAAATCCCAGCTCTCCATTTGTATTTATTCCTGTACTTCAAACATTAATATCATTAATGTGGGAAGGGGAAACATTACTGCATGAATTTGAATGATGGATCTGGAAATTGACCCTAAAATAATGTGGGAAATATAAACAAAGACAAATATGGTTCTACCATTTAAAAATTAAATGGAGCTCATGCTGTATAACCAGAAGACAAAGATGGTTAAAACTGTGATTTCTATTGGACAACACAGGACTTCATCCCTGTGGCTCCGGTGGAACTATGCCTGACCTGCACTAAAGTAAAATCAGTGCAAGCACTGGATCTGTAACATGAAGGCCACAGACTATAAAAATCAACAAGTGAAACCTAATGGTGTCACTTTACAGAACTCGGTCTTCATAGTTTGTACTGATTTTCTCACCTGATTTCACTTTAGAGCAGTGTGTTGTCATCTGATTGTTCTCTCTCTCTCTTTTTTTTCCTTCTTCTTTTCTTGCATCTTTCTTTGAATACATTCTCAAGCCTGAACCATGCTGTTCAGGTGCACAATGCACCTTGCATGGCCAAGGTGCAGATTCAGTTTTTAAGTGGCTTGTCAGTAGAAAATGTGGGGCTGGGATCATAGAATCAGAATCAGAATCATTAAGATTGGAAAAGACCACTGAGATCATCTAGTCCGACCATCAACCCATTCCACTGCAATGTGAGGAAATCACTGAATTTGAAGCTAGTGCAGTAAAACGGACCTTTATCCAACATCAGGCTTTGGGGCTTATCAGAAAGGCTGGGAAAACTCCTTACTGGCAAATGAAGCATTTGGACACTTTGTCATCGCTGTCACCTGTGGTTCCAATAGGACATGTTACAGCTTTAAGAAGTCAGTTTTTGTCTGGGCATCAAAGCACGTGTACCAAAAGGTTTCATTTGTACTGTGATGGCAAAAACTTTTTGCCCGTATTGTATATGCATTTACCTTTGTTTGTTTGTATTTTGTGGGGGAGATGACAGCATGTCATCCATTTGATGCATTGGCTGCGTATGCAAATATACATTTATTATAGGCGTGCATATACATATACACCTATTGCTGGTTCTATTAACTTTACAGATGTTTCAGTGCTGCAGAAGTTGTCACAATTAGATGAGTGCAATGATGTCTTGCTGAGGCAGTGACTGCTGTGAGGTTATTTGAACCTGTTAGCTCTTTTTCCAGTGAAAAGGATTAAGTTTTGCTGGCCACCCTAGCTGTACCATCAGAACTGCCCTGATTCACCCACCAGGAGAAACTGCCTCTCTGTTACATTAGATCCAGCTGTGTCATTTAGTTGCCTCAAGCTTCACTCATGTTCTCCAATGCCCTGATTCCTCCCACTGCTGGAATGCCGGCCCCGTTATTGAGATGGATGTTTTGTTTCATTTGTGAAGAAACCTGGAGTTGATGGTTTGCTCTGAGCCCTCTTCTTGCAGGCAATGCTGACACGAGACAATCTGAACCAAAGCCTTTCCTTTCTGCACTCCATAAAAGCAACACGTGTGCACTGAATCAACTGAATGCTACCAGTGACTAAGAAACAGCCTGAGGTTTTTGGCTAAGGGCTTTAGACTTCAGTATTTGTAGGGATCCAGGGTATCTAGAGACAAAACTCTCATTGAAAATAATGGAAGCTGTGCATCTAAATCCTTGGATTTAGGTCATCTCAAGCTGAAGATTTGAGACATCTGATTTAAACTCCTCAACCCTCTGCTGAACCATGGATACTCCAGGCAACACAATACCCAGGAATGCCACTGAAGAAACACAAGTGCAAGGTTGCTAATTCTTTTAAAGGACAGACAGAGAGAGAACAAATACGATGAGGTTTTTTTATTGCTATGTACCACTACAACAGTAACTGAGATGGGAAATAATGTTCAGAATATCTGAGAAATGTTGCCAAGCTTGAAAATATCTCTGCTACTGATGTGATGACTGTCTAGTGGGGTTGTGGTTGCTGGGAATTCACACATTGATTTTATGGAGAGATAAAAGAGTGGAGTTTATATGGAATAAACCCCTTTTGAATAAAACAATCTGCATAAATGCTTTAAGAAAGCCTATAATTATGATAAAAATGTTGCTCAGAGTTAAAATTATGAAGCAATCAAAATTTATAAACAGTCACTCATCGACTTTTAATCATACTTTCTCATATACAAACTGTAGAAAACATATAGTAGCAATATGTAACAATACACATTTATTTTCAGTAATTTAGGGTCTAATCCCATATTGTTCAGACGGACAAAGCTCATCTTGTTGAGCTCAGTGGGATTACCCTTTAATGTCAAAAAACACACAGAGGCCACTAGTTTTATATATATATATTCGCTCAGCTGAAGCCTTATCCCTGAACAGACGAAGCCTCAGATCAGTGCTGTGCACCCTTTGGGGCTAGGCCCAAAGCTTTCTGTGGTCGTATTCCCATCAATTGCCTCTGTACCAGGACCTCTTCTCCCTCTGCTTTCTCTAGAGGTACTTGCTCATCGATGTAGATGTGGATGCGACCCACATCTTCCCTGAAATTCCCTTGTAGACACTGTTCTTCATTTGTAATTCATTAATAAGAATGGTTGAATTATATGCATCATGTAGGACTTGGATGGCAAAAGATATTCAAAGGAAGGAATATTTGTAGTGGGAACTCAGCCAACTTGAATGGTAGCCTACCATATCTACAAGCTCCATTGTTTCCTTTCAGCTGAACTAGCTGAACACGTTCAGAATGCAGTTTGATATGCGCTCTGCAGGTCCCTGTGTCATGAGAAATGTCACCACTGACGGGTCAGTGAAATATATTCTTCAAACATATATATGTATATGTATATTAAATAACACGTTGCTACATTCCTTTCTGAAACATAATAGCATGCAAAATTTTGCACCTAAATTCCCATAAAATAAATTGAATTCAGTGACAGAGCCCTTACTGATAGGTTAACTGTTCAGCTCTCCTTAATGATCAAAATGCCCTTTTTTTGTTAAAACATTACTTCAAATACCACTTCTGAGTAGCCGTATTATTAAGGAAAAATGACACTGACTTTCTCATACAGGACTAAATAATGTCCATAAATGCATCATCTCGCGTGGGAAGACCTTCACATCACTTCATATTGATTCCATTTACTTTCAGGTCCTTGGGATACTGTCTGCATCTCAGAACAAAGGTCTGAACCAAAAGACTCAGGAAGGGTAGGAGGCAAGCAGGACTGGAGGAGTTTCCTTCTGCAGACTGTGGGGGAGGATCTAGGAGATGCGCATCCTTTTAGCTTGTGGAGCAAAATCACTGTTTTGCGGCTCTTAGAAAGAAATGGGGCTGTATTTTGTATCAGTTTTACATGCCTGAACACGAGTCATGCTTTGGGATTGAGAAAGTGAAACCTCCAGAGACTTTTTCTCCTTTTTACAGCCCCTTTTTCTCACTTTGGGGGTATGACTATGGAAGAACTGGGTAGAAATTATCTCTGTGATTAATACAGTACTCAATTTAATAGACTTCTTCGCAATGAACTCCCTATATTTAGCAGTCTATAATCATTGAATACAAATATAAAACCTCGCCTTGTATCTACACGAGCCTAAAAATGTAGCTGCGTTTCCTAAAACTGCTCAGATAGATGAGTGTGTCAAGAGTAGTGTGTATAGGATGGAGGGCAAAAGCACTACAACAAAATCTAAACAAACCTAAAGCATGGAGCCAAGCATTCCATATGCTTACATTGAAATTATACCAGAAATTGGGAGCGTGAACTACCTAAGTAGGTCTCTGTCTGTTTTACGACCCATATTTGTTTAAAAAAGTCTAGATCATAATTGCAAATTCAAATTTCTTCCCTATTCTTACATCGACATTTGTGTTTTTCTCCTAAAGTATTCCACATGTAAATGCAGCAGCTTCCTAGCCCTCTTGTTATGTATTGCATTCAGCGTAACAGTTTAGCAAATTCTCCAATTGTGTTGGTGTTTGCTTTCTCAGACATGGAGAGCAATTTGATGTGTCCTTTTAATGAGTCATTTTCATGCATGAAGGAAAACAGTGGTTGGGGAAGTTATTAAAGCTTTCTACTCATTGATTTTAAGACTCAGTACTGAATCTATGTTGCTTAAAAGCCAGTTTGTTTTGTTTTCTTCTGAACCTGAAGTTCAAAGGACTCCACCTTGCTTTTACCTCTTCGCAGGGGCTGCAGTTTTGTCACTGACTGCCACAGATCTGTGACAGTGAAATCCAAAATATTGTTTTGAAGTTTTTAGTACTTTGGTTGCTAGTGATAACTGTCCAACAGAATGAGAATGCAAAGCTGCCCATGGATGGCAAGTCAGTCCAATTGGAAAAGGAACTGTCTTCTTCATTTGTAGGAGACATTGACTCTAAAGTGCAATGGTGTTGATACAAATGCCACTTTTTTAAAAAAAGTTTTATTTTTTTAACTCTCTTTCTGCTGCTCATTTATGTGATGTATGTAACGAATTCATCTTGGTTGGATGCTGAGATGGACGCAAGGTGGTATGCCTGAGAAAACAAACTGTAATGTATGGCTTCTTCAGAGGAAGAAGGAACTTGGGGCCCAACAAAATATGATATAAACAGATCTGCAAGGTCTCCTATGTTGACCACTGAAGTCTTTCCAGTAGTCCTCATATTCCTGTTTGTGGTCACATGTGTTTTTGTACCAATTTCTTTGGTGGTTTCAATTCTCTGACAAGGCTCAGAGAGGCAAAACATACTGACCATATAAGCAGTAATAAAGTAGTGCTCAACTTTCTCGTTGGAGTGGATCACATGAACAATACCACAGTGTTGGGCATAGGTTCCCCCTCTCAGCCCTTTGTTCCAGAGGGACAACATAGAGATGCCCTAACTCCACGCTGGGGGCAGACCAAAGTGCTCACCATCTTGTCCCACTGTTCAGGTTTTCACCAGGTGCATCAGAAAAAAACCTGTGGAACTTAGGCTAGTTGGTTCCCTTATCTAAACCATCTAAACTTACAGCTACAGGCTGTGCTGCTGAGCATGTACAACCTATGTAAATGCATGATCATAGAATCATAGAAATATCTGAGTTGAAAAAGACCTTTAAAAGTCATGTAGACCAACTCTGCTGCAATGAACAGGGACATGTACGTCCTGAACACACTGCTTGGAGCCCCATCCAATCTGATCTCGCATGTCTCCACGGACAGAGAATCCACCCTCTCTCTGTGGCACCTGTGGCAGTGCCTCACCACCCTTATTGTAAAACACTTTTTCCTTATATCCAATCTAAATCTCTCCTCTTTTAAATTGAAACCATTTCCCCACGTCCTGTCACAACAGACACCCCATTAAAGATTCTGTCCCCTTCTTTCTTAGCCCTCCTTTAGATTCTGGAAGGCTGCTATCAGGTCACCTTGGAGCTTTCTCTTCTCCAAGCTGAACAGCCCTAGAGCTCTCAGCCTGTCTTCATGTGGGAGGTATTCCATCTCTTGGATCATTTTCTGTGGCACTCCTCTGCATGTGCTCCAACAGGTCCACATCTCTCCTGTACTGAGCACTCCACTTCAGTCACCCAGATTGGTGGAAGAATGTTCAGCTAAAAATTAATTTAAAAGAGAGCATCCCCAACGCTATGCTACAATGAAAGTTTTTCTGAATTGACTCTCATCTGTTGTTCTTGCACTAATTTGTGCATAGGTAAAACTTATTTTTACAAATTTGTATTTCAAAAGAAAATTTTTTGGGATAAGGGACTGGAAGAAGGCAAAACCTGTAGGACTTGTATGAGTCCATCAGTCCATTCAAAAGCAAAAAATATAGCTTAAATTTTTTTTTTTAACCCACGGAAAAGTCTTCTAAAACACTGATGTCTCATAATTTAGTGGAAATGAAGATGAAATCAGTAGCTGAAGCTTCTGAAACATAATTTACAGAGTGCAGGCTTAAGAATATGTTTTCCAGAATGCATAAATAAAATGCCAATTACTTACTAAAAATACTAATTCAATAAAAAAGTTTTAGGTTTCTTTTTTTTTTTTTACATTAGCAAAATGACATTGCCTGTACTTAGTGTCTGCATAGTAGAACGACACAGGCCATTATGAAATCTTAACAGTCTTACCACATAGCGAACCCTCTGCAGTACATGCTGAACTACTTAAAACAGCCATGAATTGTCCAAACAGAATAATTTGATACTGGCTGTTTTCCACATTTTAATTAGCAAGAACAGACGGCTCTTGCATAATCCCATTTAGTGTCTGTGCTTGGTACCTCCCGAATAGCGCAGTGATTAGGTTCATACCTTCATGTGGCTAAATGCATTTACTGAAAGCAGACCACTAAGATTCACTTTCTGACACGGATGTAATGCAAGTGCATTTCTTTCCATTGACTTAAGAGAGAAAAGACTCTATTAACTTATAGCCTGTTGGTCGTGAAGATGCCTGGAGGTATTTTGTATAAATGCATATTCATGTGTCACGCAAGCTTTTCCTCCCCAGCAGTTTCTTTTGTAACAGAGATCAGAGTGCCCCCGTTACACAATTACCACTCTCAACACATCCAGCCTAATCACGCGATTGATCACAATAAGTCAAAATATGGAAACTTTCCTAACAGCTTTTTGCAGCTAATCCTTGCCATGCAATGGGCTGTGTGGCCATGTACAGGCAAAAGCTAGGAAAGGAGACATGAGGCTGCAGCTCACCTGTGCATCATGCACCTGGAGGCACAACGAGGCCATCAGCATCTCTCCTCCCTGTCACTGCTGCTGCATTTGACTGTGACCACGAAACAATAAGTTCTATTAATCGCAGTGGATACCAATCCTAAGTGGTTACAGTAGATTTTGAGAGTTTTACTATCCCAGCTCAATTGTTTTATCTTCAAACAAACAAGAAGAAAAGCAAAAAACCAAAACCAAACTCAAACAAAACACAAATCCAACCAACAAACAACAAAACTAAAAAGAAGTGCAAACACAACAAAACTAACTCTAGTACATTTTGCCTCTCCTGCAGTGTATTTCACTGTGAAAGTCTAGATCATACACTATATAGCTTCTTATGCATTTTAATAACATTTTAACAAATTTAGAGGAAGGATATGTATTTCTATTTGTTGTAACATTTTATTGGATGACAGAAAGTATGGATTTCAGTGAGATGCATACACGTTTTTCTAAGAAAATGGTGGTGGACAACTGGTGTGAAATGGCCTGTTTGCCTCAAAGTCAAAGGGATGACTTCAATGACTGGCAAAGTACAAGCAGTTTTATTAACGTATCTCCTTATAGGGAAACACACGTCTTGATTTCCTGGTGATTAATACAAATCATTTATACATAGATTTCTTTTTTGTGGAATATAAAGGGTTCTGGAATCATCTCTCCAGCTGGATTTCACTGTATGAAAACTCCAAATACTGGCACTGAGACTCATCCTTGTTACTGGTATGATTCTGTGTTATCGTCATAAGAAATAACAGCCTCACAGTTGAGGCATAGGTGAATGGGACTAGGTGGAGGCCTTCATCTTGTCCTCAAGGCATTGCCTCTGCAATGGTTATCAGCTTTGTTTGTACCTCTAAAATTTTGCTGCTGCCATTTTCACCAAGTCTGGCTTTTGCTCAGGATGAAGAGAGAAACACACTTTGAGCTGAAAAAACTCTGGACAGGACCTGAGATAGATGTGACAGAAAAAAGAAAAAAAAAATCTCCAAATCCTAAAAAAAATGTAATGGTCCTGATTTACCAATCCTTTCACCTGGTGAATACTGAAGAGACTTCAAAGGCAAAAAACAACTGCATGAGTGCATGACGGAGAGTCTCTTAGAATACATACAGATTTAAGCTAATGCTACCTTGAAGTGAAGGTGGAAAGGAGTATTTTATGTAGCCCATGACCCCAGGGAAAGCTTTTAACTTCTTTTTTTTTTTTCTTGTTCTCATGAACCTCTGTTTATGTGCTGTATTTCAAGCAAACTCCATGCAGAAATGTACAAAGATGCCCCTTGTTCCATCTTCCAATAGAATTCATTCTTCATAGAATGTCCCAGTTGGAAAGGACCTTAAAGATCAAGTTCAACCATGACCTAACCATACGGCCTATGCAGGAAGTTAGATTCCTTATGAGGCAAACTGCGTTTGCTAATGATTTATTTTTTTATGTTTATTTGAAGTAAAGACATCATGAAAATAAGCGATAAGGCTCTTTTCATTGTACTTTTATAAAAAGTAAAAGTAAAATGTTTCTGACTCCTCCAAGCAGCCACAAGTGTCCAATTTGGGATGGTTGATATCCAGAATAGAGAAAGGCATCTTATTTGAAATCAGGCCATTCTTAACCTCCACTTTTACTTCCTTCAGTACTCCACTAACACATAAACATGGTCCCCCTGCATCACACCCATCACAACCTGGAGGCATGGGTGTGTAGGGAGAATCCTTAGGAGCCCCTTGCAGTGAATCCCCATTTTCTGTCAGCCTGGCTTGGAAAGAGGTCAAAAAGTTCTCTCGTGAGGATCAGTGGCACATTCTAGAGAACACAGAGAACACAGCTCAAGTAATGAATAGAATGAATTTAAGCGTATTTGGTTTGTTGCATGACTCAGTAAATCTTGCAAACATGTTTTAAAGTTCATGACTGCAATTTTTGTCTAAACATATTAAAGGGATGTTTTCCTCTCAGTCTTTTGTGAAGTCATTCTAGCATCCAAACTTTGTCATAATATTGTTGACATTAAAGTGAGGTGTAATAAATAGAAAAAGATAATTGCCAGAAGGCCAATGAGGAAAAAAGGAAGCAGCTGGCCTTAATTTAACAGTAGCACTATAAGCACAGCTGGAAATGGAAATAGTTGCCAAAGAATGACCATTTGGATGACCTGAATTGAAGGAACTACAAAATGATATTCCATTTTCTGATTTTCAAATATTGAATAGCAAATATGGGTGGCTTTGTGACTGAGAAGAAGATGAAGTGAATGACATTCACCTTGTCAAATGTCCACATTAAAGTCAGTGGAGTTTTTTCCAAAGGTATAACAGCTCTCTTCCTAAAGTACATCTGTGAAACGTAGTTCTCTAGAACTACATCTATTTTTCTTCATTGGATATGCAGAGTCCTGGAGGTAACAAGTTTATATATGGATATATAAAGTTAGATATCAATACCAATCAGAAATCCTACCAAAGAAGTCTCTGATACTGGAAAACCAGTGCCCATAAAGGCGGAAACAAAAAAAGATCAGGAAATAACATCCTTCAACACCTGCCAGCTGCTGCCACAGCATTTAGCAGGGAAATTCAAGACTGCCCAGATATACTACATAAACTTAGTAACTGTGACAGTCCTTAGGTGTGCAGCTTATATGCAGGATATGCACTGTAGTCCAAGCTTTTAAAGTTTTGACTCTCATCTCATGGCCTTGATCTTTCAAAGAATCACAGAATCACTTCAATTGAAAGGGATTCTTAAAGATCATCTAGTTCAACTCCCCTGCAACGAACAAGGACACCTACAGCTCTATCAGGGTGCTCAGAGCCCCATCCAGCCTGACCTCGAGTGTCTCCAGGGACGAAGAATTCATAATCTCTCTGGGTGACCTGTGCCAGTGCTTCACCACCCTTCTCATAAAACACTTTTTCCTTATACCCAATCTAAATTTCTTTTAGTTTGAAATCATTTCTCCTTGTTCTATCACAACAGATCCCACACAAGAGTCTGTCCCCTTCTTTCTTATAGCCCCCCCCTTTAGATACTGAAAGGCTGCTCTCAGATCACCCTGGAGACTTCTTCTCCAGTCCGAACAGCCCCAGCTCTCTCAGCCTGTCCTCCTAGGGAAGGTATTCCATCCCTTAGACTCATACACAGTTTGCTTTTTTTAAAGGGTATTGAAAGGTAGCTCATTTTTTGATGTTTATTTAAAAATTAATTTATCTGGTAGTTGATTTTTTTCACTAAATTGAGTGGAATGTCCCCTCCCATCGTGGAGGAGACTAACAGAGTATTTTTAACAGTATAAAGGATATCTTAGATCAGGCCAGAAATGATATTTTTGTCCAAGCAGGTTTGGTGATTTTATTTCATAAACGCAATTAAAAATCAGCTTATTTCCCCCTAGATTCATTTTATTTTTTCTTAATGCTTTAGTTCAGTTACCAGTTGTGATTACAAACCCAAAGTAGCAACTCTGTGTATTCTGGAATTACATTCATTTTTTAGGGCTACTGACAATTTTCTCCAGTGGCTAATGCCAAAACCTCAAACAATTGTTAGAATACACCTTCTTTTTTCCTGCGGCACTTTGATTAATTAAATTTATAAATGCAAATTGTTTGAGTTCCCCAGTTCTTTTTACATTGCAGGAGTGCTTGCTGCTACCATTAGTGTATTGAATAACTGGAAAATTTATTCCATCTCTTGACTTTGTTCGGTGGAGAAACAGAAATCAGAGCTCCGATACAATATCCAAGAAGACTAAGTCCCTTCCCTTCTTTGGTCCCATTTTTTCTAACTGTCAAAGCCAAAGCAGCTCCAGAGAAGCCCAATTACCTGAAATGGTGAAGTTAGACTGTAGCCCAATGTCTCTTTATCTGAAGAGATTGCTCTGATTCACTTGCTGGGAATGGCAGGTCGTCAGAAACATCTCATGAACATCTTGCACCATAGGCAGCACTCATGCATAGACAACTATTAACAAAATCGCTAAGCTAAACCTGTCATCAAGAGAACATCTCTAAGTGATGGTATGAGACAGTCTTCTCTAAACTGTGAGACTAGAGTCACACCAAGTGGGTATAAATGAACCTCAATTTGGAGGCAGTTGTCTGACTACAGCCAGTACCGAACCAGGATTACGTGCTTAACTCTGGTTGAGCTGAGAAGCGCTGAAGTCCTATTAAGGCATCTGTTGGTGAACCAACTGGTAACACCCAGGAATTTAAACAATAGCAATTATAGACGGTTTGAGGAATACAAAACTCTCTAAACTCATCCCACATACAAAATGAAGGGAATATGGATAATATCACAAAGAAAAGGTTATATAAAACTAATAGTATCACAAAAAGGAGCTAAAATAAATACTGCTACATAAAAAAAAGGATAAAATTCCTGTAAATGTCTTTGCACCATTACAGCAGGCCTAAAAACAAAAACTGGGTTTCCAGGCATTGGAAAAGTTCCTGTTATCTTCTTTATCAAAGCATGGTGCAGTCACAAAATAACAGGACACAGTTTGTTATGCGCACAAGCATGCAGAAAGTGGTGAAAAAAGAGTTGTGGGATGACATCATACCAGAAAAGAAATCCACAAACTCTAATTGAAGGCAGAATTTCTGAACTGAATGTGTCATGTGGTGAAACTTGCCTGGCACAGACCTGTGTACACAGAAGCCTTCAGAACCCTTGTGTGGGATCTTCCCAGATTTTTACATCAGGAGAAAGACTTTGGGTTAAATCCTGCCACCAACGAGTACAACAGGGTTTTTCTACTAACACCAGTAGGTTTTAGATTTTGCTGTCTTTTTGGAGGTCCTGAGGATGCCAGCACAACCATGCTATGCGCACAGCTGCTGTGTGGATGAAAAGCTGGCAGGAGGTTGAATGCTGTGTGCTTACAGCTGTCCCAGGACAGCTCGGACCAGTGTAGTTTTATGTGATGGGGAGAGCAAATATTTACAGAAATGTACCTAAGTGCAGTAAAGAAAGAAATAGAAAACAATTGTAATGATTAATAACAATGGCAACACCATCAATAATAATAAAAATGAAAGCTCAGGCTGAGTAAGCAGATTAATAAATTATTGAAAAATTCAGTATACGTCTTTGTTTTGAATACTTAACTTTAGAGAGAAAAATAAGAGAGTTAAGTTTTGAAAAGATCTGATCAGATAAAACTTAAATCCGTTCAGCTCTCTGCACAGAGGATGATGCTTTAATTACTACACAATGCTGATCAAATAATCCGAAAATGTGTTACATGAAACAAACACCGCTAAAAGAAATTAGACATTTCTATAACTGGCACATCACCACCATAAGGGCAACCAAGCAGCTTTGCTGGCAGGTCCAAGTGACCCAAGGAAGCTGCACAGAGGGAGTACCCCAGGTCAGAGTCATTTGGCCTCCTCCCCTTCTCTGAGCCTGCCTTACGAAATGCAGGGCAGACCCTACCTCACGTCCTTTCCAGGGGCCTTACAGGAATACAGCTGCAGGCTGTCCATCACAGATGCCATCATTTAAACCACCTTATTTTAAAATTACA
This sequence comes from Lagopus leucura, assembly GCF_019238085.1. Taxonomy (NCBI): domain Eukaryota; kingdom Metazoa; phylum Chordata; class Aves; order Galliformes; family Phasianidae; genus Lagopus; species Lagopus leucura. Next base: position 40,539,831 of record NW_024962262.1, read on the forward strand.
GTTTTAAAATTATCTTAAAAATCAGTCAAAGAATTCCTTTGAGGAAAAAGTGATGGGGTGGGAAGCTGCCAGAAGCCAAAAGTGAAATCAACTTCAAGGGTATGAAAGTGATCTCAAATGAGGAGAAAGTTGTGCCCTGAGGGGAATTCTTTAATTTAGAATAGTGTTCTGTTGGTTCTTTGCTTCTTCTTTACCTGAGCTTTCTGACAAGGATACTACATATAACCTGATGTATTCATGTGAATAATTGTTCAAATCCACATTTAAATTAGACAGAAGGGAGCACGTTGGCCCTACTTTCTCACAGTCAAAGTTATGAAGAGTTTTAAAGATAATATGGAAGAGGGATGCTTAAGGAATATTAAAAAGTCTATTTTCCTTATCCACAACAAGATGTATCTGGGTTACAGATTAAATAAGTACATCCTTGCTTCTTGGCTTGTACTTCATCTCCAATAAGTGCTACTTATTGGAATAAAGTCAAGTGATACAGTGAAATAAATAGGCAAGTGCTGTTGCCATGGCTCTTGAACTGGTCACCCTCATGCCCTGTTAATGATTTTGTGGGATTACACAGCCAGTCGCAACAGTCACAGGCTGGTTGAGGTCGGAAGGGAACTTGGGAGGCCAACAAGATAGGCAGTACGGGAGACAAACAAAGTGACTTAGTGATGAGTATTAGCTTTCAGGGACACGATGTCAGTGGGATCATGAAGATGCAGTGGTATGGTTCCCGTGCGTAGAATATTGCAGTGGAAGAATACAGGCTCTCTAGGAAGGACAGGATGCAGGTACAAGGAGGGAATGTTGCTCTGTCAGTGGCCAGCTGAAGTGCATGGTGCTCTGCCTGTTGCTAAATGGGAGCTGACTGAGAGTTTAGATGACATAGTGGGGATTTACTACAGGAGGCCTGAGCAAGAAGACACAGCAGATGAGACCTTCTATAATCACCACACCTGAACATTACAAAGGTATATATACCACCCTAGGAAAACTTGAAAAAAGCACAACTTGTACATTCTGATGGTTCTAGAGATGAAAAAAAACTTCAAATTTTGTGTTTAGACTGCAGTAAAAATGACTATAGATGGCAAATGGTCTGAAGAGACAAAGCAGCTGTGTCGTATCCAGTGCCTCCATGATGGCCCACTGATAACATCTCTTTCACAGTTAGGTTAAGCATACAGTATTCAAGATGATAGGAGCATTATGATCATGAAAGATGGTGGTGAATATATAAGGATCATCAGAGAACTCAAGTTATACAGTCTTTATTCAGTTTGTGTCAACAGCCTAACTGGAAGGATAGCCCAATTACCAGTGGTGAGGACTGAAGACAACTACAGTATTCCAAGAGTTTAGATTGAGATAGTGTCTAGTTTCATATACTGTGGATTACAAAGACAAAGTACTGTTCCTCCACTGAAAACTCCAAAAAGGCACATCTCAAAAAAAAAAAAAAAGAAAAAAGAAAAAAAAGAGAATCTATAGTGGCTACTTTTGATTTTGCTAGCACTGCTTATACAACAATGGCATGAGGACCCAGAAAAAAAAACAAGCTATTTTGGATGCATATGGCAAGATGTAGCATCTGGGACAAAAAGATCTCACAATCTCAGAATTACTCCCATCCGCAATACAGATATTCCAATACAGCTATCCTTCAAAAGGGATCTCCACAGATCTCAGCATTATGTCACTACACAGGCAGTCCATCAGCACTGCATCTCGTTGCTACCCTTCTACAACTTCTTGCTTGTAAGAGAGCCACTGTTTCCAATAATGAAAATGTTCTAGGGTAATAGAAAAATAAGAGCATGATGAATGCAGTTTACATTTTGAAACTGTCAGATGGTTTCACTGAGTGGATGCATTTCATGCTATAAAAAGCAGGTAGATGAACTGATTGACACGGCACGTCAGGTCTGCCTATGCATTATCTTCCTAATAGGATCCTTTGTTGGTGTGCTGACTTCATGATAGAGTGAAGGTTTTGCTGTGTGTAAGTTCTCTGGGGCAAAGAGGAGGTAAAAATCCCTCCGTGAAGAATTGTCGCTCAGTTGCATTCTTTTCACTTAGATGTGTCTAGACAATTCCACTGCATCTTTCTCCACCGTTCTGAGGTGGACAGAGAGGAAAATAACAGCAATAACTGCAAATGGACTGGAGAAATAAATGGTATTACAAAATATGGTTTGAGCACATTGTATTCTCCTAAGAGTCCTATCTAAGGAATGCAGTCATCGTAGGCTCTGTTTGCAATCAACAGAGAAGAGCAGGTGCTTCCAGAATGTGATTCAGATGAGGCACAGACTCACTGCTTCTCTGGAGTTTCCTTTCTCTTTCAACCACCTTTGCTGAGGACCTTGAGCAACTCTATTCTTAATTAGACAACTCTGCTGCTACAGTCTCAGTTAAGCGCTCATCATGGGATGTGAGAAGTTCAGGGCTTAGAGCAGTAGGTGGCTCATATGTTTTTGTTGCTTAGTACAAATTCAGGCAGAATTTAAACAGCACAGCCCATACAGTTTGTCAGCCATGGCTGCTTGACTGCTTGAGTGCCTGTATTAAAAATTAACAGTAAAGAATGCTTAAATAGCAGTGACAGCTGGGACCGAGCCTCAGGACTCTCTCATGGTTGCCCTCAACAATGGGCTGCAAAATCAAGCTCCCTCTTACCTATTCTCTCTCTGCTCTGTGGCCTCACATAGTGAGCAGAATGAAGAACTTCTCTAGCTCGATGGGTAGGATAAGCTCTGAGGAAAAGGGAATTGCGGTTCAAACCCCTTCAGTCTGAGAAAGGCTTAAAATCCATGTTTCCCACTTCTTGTGAGAGTGTTCAAACAATGAAGTTATTCTGAAGTGGCTGCTGCCTCTTCCTCCTCCATCATTAGCTGCTTGTTCTCAAGAGAGGACTCAGTGCTCTGGATTTCAAGTGGATGAAGGTGACTGAGGTTCAGCACTTGTTCAGATCTAAACTGAGAGGTTTCCCAGGTGATTGGTGGGTGGGAGTTTCAGTGACCTGCTCAGGCAGTGGAGAGAGATAAGGTCCCAGCTGCTTTGAATGATTTCAGAGGTGACTGCATTTCCACACCAACTGTGTTTGGAAATGAGATATCTATCTCAGGTGCTCTGAATCATCCTGCTGGGCCAGGGGCTGCTTGGAAACATGGCAGCACTCAAGGTGAGCAGTTCTTGTTGACAGTTTGAATACTGCCTTTACTTCATTACACAGTTCTTAGCTATTTTCTTTTGGCGTGTACCAAGAAATGATGTTCCTGTGACAAATATCCCTCACCTTCCATCATCTGTTGATCACAACAGTCTGGAATACAAGAAAGGATGCTTTCAGCAAAAGACACCCAAAACATACTTGAAGTGACCAAGATAATTTTTTTCTTTCCTTCTCAACATTTCCCTTCAATAAAGAATTGGTGTAGTTTTGATCTTACTGTAGAGCCCACTGGGAGACTGGGAAACATATTCAGTGCACATGTACAGATATGTACTGTATGTTTGCCAGCCCAGGCATGACAGTCTCTAGTCCATCCTTAGCATAGCAATGAGCATAACAGGTGGAGAAAGTGTGTTCACTCTGCTATAAATAGCCAGTTGCATTAAGAATAACATTTACATTTGCTTGTAGTTGTCTGAATTCAGAACCAAATTCGACGCACTACACTCATGCCAGTAGATCCTCTATTCCCCCACACTTAATTGCACTCTTTTTTGCTAGCTACTTTTCCTCTCCCGGTCCTCAGCATGCAAATTATGCCCACTTTCACATATTTTCTGACCAATTTAGACCTAAAATTTATGCTGCTGTTCACATCACTGCTGAAATTGGCTTGGAGCTTTCCAAGGGAGTTGCACTTGTTGACAGCAGGTATGAATATATTTCTTGGATTTGAATGCCTTAGTGTGAAAAAAAAAATTGCAGAGCACTGTCAAATCTGTGGCTGATATACTGCATAAATGTATAAAGTAAATAACCATACTTATTATGATGAATTCTAGTCTTAAACCCTAATAACAACCTTTTGCGGGTAATGAAGTTGCTGATCTTTTACGTGAAAAATATAAGCCTGGCACCCTAACATTTACATGGAAAAAAAAGCAAAGGCTGGTTATCAATATGCTCACTTAAATTAAAAAATATATATATCTGTTTATGGATAGGTGGTTAAAAAATCACCAGTGGCTGCAATATCACGATGGGCTACTCCAGCAGGAACACAGAGATGGAAATCCAACAGGACGGCTGGAGTCTGAGAACTAAGTTCTATTTTAGACATTTTTTAGGCAGAACATGCTAAGCTTCCTCTCAGATGATACTGATTTCAAGCGCTGAATGATATACAGACTGCCCTAGGATTGACCTTTGTCTGAATTGCAGATGAACAGCTTCCAAGGCATCTTTTTACCAAAACAGAAGTAAGGTACAGAAGTGTATCAGACACAAAGAACTGACAACTCAAGACTGTGTTTTTCCTTCGTCTGCTCTTTAAATTTGTAGTCTGAATACTGAGGCTAACAAATTAGCTGAGTGAAACATAAATATTTTTGCCATATCTGATCATTTTTTAGAGGAATCCCATTCTTCAAAAATTGTGGAGTCTTTCTCCTTTGGTATTTAATTACATAAGAGATGATATCTGTTATAAAAAGACCAAAATCCTTTTATATATGGTAATATATATAATTTTTTTCCAAATGAAGTGTTCAGTACTTTGAGGGATAAATATTGGGGATGAGAAATCAGTATAAACACCAGCAGTGCAGACAGTAGTTATGTGTCCTGATGGAATACTGAGAGGAATAAGGAGATGTAGGTTCTGTCATTCATCTTTGCAGCGTGTGATTTTCCCTGTTATTTCGTACTGGATATTTGTAAGGCAAGGATGCTGGCTCTGCATGAAGGGCTGTTCAGTAGCCTCATTCAAGGCCCTCTCTGAGAGGAGGCTGCGTGCTTCTGAGAAAATAGCATGACTCTCCTTGCAGCTTCTTTGAAACAGAACAAAGTATTTTTTAAAGGGCTGGTTCTTCCTGCTAAAAGTATTTATATGTAAGCCTGAAACTGCTTGATATTGTTCTGAAAAGATGTCTAGAAAGGCGCATAGACATTTTTTGGAATTAAAAAAGTGATGCCTTAAAGTGTTTTGCTAACTAACATCTACTACGAAAGACTAATATCTTTCATAGGAAAAAAAATAACGTCTGAATGAAAATGTAAATAAAAAGGGAAATTCAAAATAGGAAAACTGTCATTTGGAAATAGCAAAATGGAAAATTTCAGAGAAAAATCTAAATTTCCCATCAACTTGAGAACAGAGATTTTCAGTGAAACAGCATATACAAATCTCTATGAATACATCATGAACAAATAAACAGGAAAACAATCAGAATCCCAGCAATGAACAGTTCTCACCCAGCTGCTGTTTTCCAACAGGCTTTGACAGTCAGCTGACTGCACAAGCATCTGGAAGGCCCTAAACATCCCAGCAGACAGCCATACATGTCCTCCTGATAAATAGGTAAGAGCAAGAACATACACATGGGTTAATGACACAATACTATTTATTACTCTGTGGTACGTAGGAAAGCAAGACAAAAAAAGCGCCCAATAAAACATCAAGTGCTGTGGCTGAAGGTTTGGGGCTAGTGTCAGGGCTGATGTTTGAATGCTGGTAGCACATTCTCTCCCTGTGCCTTGCGCTGAGCTTGTTTGATTCCCAATTGCTCTTTTCATACTTCGTTATTTTTTCTTTTTCTTTTTCTTTCTTTTTTTTTTCCACAGAGTAGACAGAGAACACAATGAATGCATTGAATTCTGAGGTCAGAAGCAGTCTTAGAAAAGGCCAAGGACCTCTGCACTAGCCAACAGGCAGAACAACTTCCTGGAGCCACAAATGATTGTCCCAGCTCCCAGATTATAATGCAGAGACTTCCAGCTGCAGGTCTAAAGGACTTGAAGGCCAATGAATAACCTTGGTCTTCAGGAAAAATAGCTCCCCACACCACTTGTCAGGAAATGAACCTGCCTATTTGCTAGCCTAAGTAACTGATTTCTATTTTTGTTGAGAGTCGAGTCAGAAAAAAAATGAAGAGATGAATTGAAAGCAAATTCTGAAGTCCACTGGATCTAGGAGGTACAGGGAGACCCAGAGTTCTCTGTGCAGAGTGCTGCTGTGAAGTGATTGAAGGGCATCAGCAAGAGCACCCCCTAAAATTAAGATGTTAACTGCAGATATGAGAGGCTGAGGTATTGAAAGAGCCAGATAAGCAATGCTCCTGAAGGAGGTGTCAGAGGGAAGGAAAGAGATGGTAACAATTAGGGGAGCAGTGGTGCAGATGTTAAACTGATTAAGACCATGGATTCTGGAAATAATACCAAGTCTAACCACAGTGAATGGCCCCAAGAAGGCTGGTGGGTTTGTGGGTTACACCCTCTAGTGTTCATTTGATGCAGAGAATGAGGGCATAGTGCTGGAAGGGGGTATCTGAGGTTTTGTGCATTTTGGAGAAAAATGATATGCAGTTAAGCAGTGATGACATGCTTTGTGTCCCCAAAACCCAGCATGGCAGAGACCTTGTTAAACCTCAGCAAGTACATAAGCAGGCTATTCAAGTACGTGCTGGTTTCCCCACTTCATCTATGAGCATCAAGTCAAACACTGGATGAATAACATTTTACATTGAGACAGGAGTCCTGAGTGAAGGTGCTGAGGTTTGTAAGTTTCCTTGCCTCCTCACTGCAGAAGGTAAAGATCCAATGCATACAGAGAAACAATGGACTGACAGCACATGTATTTTGCACAGATATAAAATAGTGGAAAATGTAGATTTGGGTCAGCAAAAACTCAGCTATAAGAGAGGACATCAGTAATTTCTTCAGACAAGACTCTGAGTTCTGATATGTATACAAGATGAAAAGAGATATGTTTTCATGTTCAGTTTGTCACGGTTAGGTTATCAATAGCATGAATGAATGGGAGCAAGAACTTCCTGTGGAGTCTCCTTGTAACAAGTCTTTTTAGACATCTTAAAAACAAGTCCCAGAATGGCACCATAGAGACTGATAGTTCATCTGCAGAAATATGATATCATACCATATGACACAGAATTGAAAATGACAAAAGGAGCACTGATCCATTAAACATTTTGCTCACGACAGGGCATGATGTTATGGCAGTGTTTTAAAGAGCACGTTCATGTAATGATGTCTAATTAACTGGTCTGAAACAAGAGACTGACAAAACTTACAGTTGCAGCAAAGCAAGGTCCTCACTTATCCACACCATTGGAATCTATCATTACCTATTGGACAAATCACAGAATTACAGAATCAAAGACCCATAAGGGTTGGGACGGACCTCCAGAGACCATCTAGCCCAACCCCCTGCTAAAGCAGGATTCCTAGAGCAGGTTGCACCTGAGAGCATCCAGGCAGGTTTTGAGTGCCTCCAAAGAAGGACACTCCACAGCATCTCTGAGCAGTCTGTTCTGGTACTCTGTCACACAGATAAGACCAACAGCACTACTCAGGAGACAACAAACCAAGGATAACATCTGAGTACTTAGTAGCTGGATCCAGTGTCTCAAGTGCATATATATTCTCACAGAAACATGGCAGCAGGGATCAATCACTCACTTACAATGTACAGGAACAGGGACCTGTCAAATCAGGGAACTACAGGAGGCTGTTCAAGCTTGGACATGCTTATTTATAACTATGGATAATTCTTTCCTAAATTCAAGCATATCCTCTGTCAATCATTTCTCTCATTCTCAGGGTCACACTCAGAATATCCACTTTAAGAACACTACTTTTAAGCATCAAAATGCCAGAGCCTAGGAAGTACGTTCGGGGCACATGATGCTGCTAGGTGGCAGAGGAAGGCACCTTCACAAGATCAAGCGGTTCTCTGGTGCATGGGGTGAGTCACAATCTCAGCAACAGAAAACACAAAGCAGTGGATGCTGCTTTAACTAATACGCAGTCCTGAGCAGAAGCAGTGTGGCCTGATTCAGAGCAGCGTGTGTACAAAGGACATAAATTCAACCTTCAGACCAATGCCTGATATTTTCCTGTTGGTATAGGATGCCTTTAGAAATGGTAGGCTAGTAGGAAACAATGTAGAAGGAATTGAGGCCATCTTAATCCTGATCCCATATGTGTAGTTCAAACCTTGAATTTGATGCAAGCCATGGGCAGAAGCCCAGGTATGAGGGAACAAAGGAGAGCCACAGTGAGGCAGGCACAGAGTTACTTCAGCAGGAGAAATTCATCTTGCTTGGTAAAAGCGAAATGAAAACTGCAGATATGAGAGGCTGAGATATTCAAAGAGCCAGACAAGCAATGCATTGGCAAAGCTCCTGAAGGAGGTGTCGGAGGGAAGGAAAGAGATGGTAACAATTAGGGGAGCGGTGGCAGCAGGAGTAGGCAGCGGATTTGTCTCGACGATTCAGGAGACAAAGGAGATGGGGAAGTATTTATAGAGGCATGCAGGGTTGGAGAAGGTATTTTCAAAATAGAGGTTGCAAGAACAAGGTTACTGTGCTTGTGTCTCCGCCACTGAGTCATTACGACAATTTCCCCATCTGTAAAACTGAGATAATAATACTTACCTATCTTACAGAGGGAGGGGAGTGTGTTGTGAGGATTAATTAGCTAAGGTTTGTACAGCACTTTGAACATGTAGAGAGCGATATAAGTGCTCAGTACTAAGATTATTATTAATATGGAAGAAATAAGCCAGGGTGGGGGGTGGAGAGTGAGTGAGCGAGCTTTTAAAAGATAAGAGGAAGGGAGTAACAAGAGAATGACAGAGAATGGAAGGGATGGGATTAAGGGACAGTTTCTTAAATTAGAGGTAAACACAAGGAGACTTAACTGGAAGGTTAACTGAAGGAAGAAAACGTACAGAGTTGTTAGAACAGGAGGCCTATGAGATCTAATGCTATTCTCTTCTCATTTTCTCTTGTTTTGTCAGCTTTACACCACACCGTGGGATCTTTTTGTCTTCCCATAAGTCTTTAACCAGAGCAATGACTGCAAGCAAAATAACTGCAAACTGTCACATTCAAGCTTTATGCTGTCACTAGGACTCCCATTAACCCCATAAGCTGTGGCCTGAAACCAGAACTTAAAAAAAAAACAACCAGGTAGTTTGCTATTTGTGCTATTTATACAACCATGTCTCCCCTCCCTTCAGTAAAAACACAAGAAAATCATCCTCCCTCCCAATACTACTATTAAATACAGAAAAACACCTTGCTTTTTTTTTTTTTTTTTTTTTAGATCAGATCGACAAAACACAAAATTAAGTCCTCTTTTCCAGCTGCTTTTAATGAGGTGAAGCAGATGTGGGTATTACCTTTGTCAAGGGATTATGACAGGTAGTCCATGACTGGCAATTTCAAATAGAGTAGTTGTTGTTTAGAGAGGGAACAATCCCAGGACACTCCATGGACTGATTTTCAAAGGGAACAACTGCAGTGGTCACCCTGACTGAAATCTATGAATTTATAATGGGAAAATACATTTCTGTCTAACAAATGCCCAGCTATTATTTTGTGAAAGAAAAATGACAAAATAACATAAATTGTTCTGAATTTTACTCAGAATAACAAGGTAGAGGAGGTGGAGATACACTCTCTGCTCATCCAATGAAGGAGATATAGTGCAAAAACATCCTACTAAGTTATGCAAAATAGACTTCAAAGTCAATGCATCTTACCAAGTTTATTTCAGTGCAGTAATCAATATTGTTGAAACAGGTTATTTCTCCCACAGACCGTCACACCCTCAGGTCATAGAAGGATGTTAGCGAGGTTCTATGTGCATGTTTTGATTCTTTTGGTAGTAACGCAACACTGTAAGTGACCTGATAGCTTATCAAGTTCCTATAACTGATTCCATTATCCTATTCATAAATACATGGAGACACATTCTTTCTGCTGTGCTCAGGCCCAAAAAAGTAACCAGTAGGTCAAGATAGGGTAAGTAGTCACTCGTACAAGGAGACTTCACTTACAATCATTTACAAGGGTAGCTGGCTGAAGCTAGGCTTTATAAAACTGAGCATTTATGAAAAATATATAGAGAAGAGCAACTAAAGACTGCATTTGCAATGACATTTGATGCTGGTAGCTGGTCTGAAACAGATTGAGAACTCCCCTTCTGATGGTGAGTATTTCTGAAGGCTCTTAAGCTGATTATCTCCAATGTAAAGACAACTCTCTTCTGAATATATGGTCCTAGCAGGAGAACACATCAGAGTTTTGCTTTGGAGAAAATGTACACATTTGTCCTACAAATACAACAAAATCTACGAAGAAAAAAAGAAGGCTCTTTTCCCCTTTGATTACGTGAAATTAACTTGTATTGACAGGATTACATGGGAATTTATTTTACTTTATTTAGGATGTTGACTATAGAACTTCCTGACTTTCCCTTTCTCTCCATTTTTTTTTAAACATTTTTCATAATTAATGATGTATTTCAAATTAAGTAAGCTTTTTAGTGAATAAAGATGTCCTCTTCCAGTAATTCCTACCACTGCTTGAGTTTAACTTTTTGATGAAAATGGAGTGCTCTCCTGTTTCTTTCTTGTTTATTATACAGGTCACAAAGGTGATTTTTTTTCTAAGGAACTGCCAATCTGGTTATCCAGGCATTTTTGCCTTCTTGCCTTCATTCTTAACATAGCCCTTCATTTTGTTATTGCATATTCTTATCCTTTTACTCTAATGGGTCTGAAGTCCAAAATGCAATTAGCAGCTGTATTAATTTTTGCAAAAGGGACTAGCTATTATTATGAATGCTGTCAGGTCCATCCATAAGCCCCATCAGGGGCTTATAAGGCCTGCACAGCATTTCAATGAAAAAATACTTTCCAGAGAGTGTTCTCAGGACATTATAAAGTCTGCACAGTGCTTCAAAGACATTGTAATGTCCAGGAGAGACTTACAGCTCTTCCAACAATTGAAGTTTTAAAAAGTAACATGTTTTTTAAAAGAGGCCAGGAATTAGTGAAGGTAATCTGGTATAAGAATTCTTAGTGAGACCTTGCAAGTAAAAAATTGAGGGTTTGTCCACGTGAGGAAATTAACTGGCAGAACTATGGCAGTATAATTATAATGCTGCAGCAGCTACTGCTTGTGTAACTCTCTGTGTTCCTGCACAGACACTATTCTGGAATAAAAGTCTTTTTTTTTTAGTCGGTAGACCTTATACTGCTTTGGAACTGACATAAACTCTTTCTGCCTCATAATCATTCGGCCCCCTACTACTGAAATCAGCCTTCCATTTTCTCTTTTGTGCAAATGCCCCTTCACCAAATTACACTTTCGCAGAACAACCAATGACTACAGAAAATGTCTGCAACTACTAATTATAGGGGAAAAAAAAAAAGCCCAACAAAAAAACCCCAAACCGTTGCCCCCCGCCGCCCCCCCCCACAACCCAAAAAAAAAAGCCCACAACAAAGAACCCGACAGGGTAAAGGAGTACGTGCATAAGAGTGACAGAAATCCGGAGCCAAGATTACCACATCTGATATATAGTACCAAGTGGAATGGTTATGTGATCTTTAAGCAAGAAGAGGAATTACTGTTCTCCGTAAGATAATCCAAATTTTCTTTCCTTGCTTTCCTGGGCTTTGCAAGCTTTTTATGCATAGCACTCATGGATGAACCCTGACAAAGTTTTGTGCAGTGATTTAAAATAAAAGCAATACATGGTTTACTATGAAAACTGAGGCAGTTCAACACAGAGCCTTCAAGGAGTGAATTTCAATTGGCATTCAATTCAGCATTTCAGGAATCTTTAAGAGAAAACAGATTGAAGTATTTAAAGTTCATATAAATCACAACAACAACAACAACAAAGGAACACTTTTTCACTTATCTACTTGATAAATAGTAAGAAGGAGCGATATTAAGCTGGAAGCTTAAAAATTTCATATGGGATAATGCACAAAGCAGGTTTGGTTCTACTGAGGATCTGATATTGTAATAACCAAACAAAAAATGGAACTTGAGTGGTTTATATGTGTTATCAGAACTCTTCAGGTGAATGGAAGCCTTAGTGAGAGGATACACTTTTTTATGTAAACTGCAGAGTCTTCTGATAAATGTTTAATATTAAACTTATCTAAAATTCTTACAAACTAAAACATACAAGGACAACATATACATGAAGTAGTTCAAGTTGCTTTTATTGTGGCTCTAAGAAACGGTTTATACTATGTTGGATATTTCTAATCAAAAACGAGTCAGAGTTACATAAATAAAAGATTCTGACTGACTAGATGAAGCTGGCCACAATAGACTGTGCGGACTTATTCATCAGTGCATGTCAGACTGGAAAGCACAGCAGCCTTTTGGCTCTGTCTTAGACATTTCTTCAACAGAGAGTTTTTCTCATTTCAGTTTGTAGTCCCAGAATTCATATGCTTGCCAAGAATAGGATAATAATGACAAATAAACATTGTATCTGGTGACCCATAAATATTCATGTTTCTTCATCATATCTTGCTTTTTATATATTTGTAGGTTTATATTCCTGTTCATCCAAAAATATTTAAATGGTGAAGTTTATTTGCCAAGGATATTAGTCAGATATAGCAGAATATTCACTGGAAGCGAATTCTTAGCATGAAGATCTGTTCTGAATTCTTAGTAAGAATTCACTTAAAATGAATTCTTCCTATCAGGATATGGAAGCATAGATCATGAATCTTGTATCTAGCCACTGGAATTTTAATTCTGAATTAGAAAAAGGGCTAAAAATTTTAATTCTCCAGACAATAAATTGCAACACATAGACACATTTTCTCTCTTATGATCTCCCTTTTCCTGAGGAATGAGGCTGGTAGTGAAATGACATGCCAGACAAGTAGAAGAACAAGGAATTAGACTGCTGGATACCAATCAAGCACCATATGCAGTAAGAAGCATTCCTTACTCACTCCTGTAGATTTTGCTCAATTTAAAGATGTCTTATTCTTAATTTTCTTAGTTAATTCTTGTCAAGTTATTTCCAGTCAGGAATATATGACCTAAATGATTATATGGACCATTCAAAATGATAAAAATCAGGAGAAAAATTTGAACTGAGACAAAGCAGTCAGTTAAGTACAACATTCAAATTTCATTAAGAACTCGGCATCTTAGCACTGATTTTTGAATGTTTCTGTTACAAATCCTAAGTCACCGCTTCTCTATCCTACAATTAGTAAGGGACTTTGTTTCTCTACACATGTTCACAGGAAGATACCTTTTCCACACAAATTGGCAGCATTAGTGTTCACTCCAGACAATGTAAACAAGTGGTCTTGCTGAGGACTTCAGAAATGCTACAGTATCTCAGCTCAATTAGCTTAATCAAATACCCACCTCATCACCTACACCCAATTGTTCCACAATACGAAATACTCTGTGTCCAGTCATCAAAGAAGTCATTAGTCTATGGTGGAAAAGAGATGCTGAAGCTCCTACAAAAAGAATGGATTACTAGATAGCACGTTTGTAAGGTCACACAAAGGATGCAAGCAGTGAAACCCGTGAGAACATAAGAACCTACTGTGTTGTATCAGTTCTCCATATTGTCCAGTAATTTGTCTCAGTGGCAACAGCAGACGACACTCAGGGGCAGTACGTGAGCCTTGTTATTATCTGTAGCCCATTTATTTTGTACTCATCCTGCATACCAGTGGTATTAGAAAATGCATTCCTATCTACTCCTCCTACATCTCTTTACAGACTTACTGTCTATGAATTTTTCTGACTCTTGTTTTGGATCTGCTTTGAGATTCTGCCTTCACAAACTTCTGTGGTACCAAATGCTCGAAGTTCACAACACCATGGGTAAAAATGCCTGCCTCTTCTCTGTTTTAAACCTGGCTCTTACTTTTTTCATGGATTGCCCCCTGTTTCTCATAGTGTGGAATTTGATGAGCAACAATTCTGCATTATCTATCACCTTTGTGGTACAACTTCACTCGTCTACCACCTTCTTCTTTTTACCCAACTGAAGATAGATATGACTTCAGTTTATTAAACAACTGGGATTTGTCACACAGATCAACACATCCCCAGCACCCATGGGGTGCTTTGCTCATTACTGGCATCCAAAGAGATTTTGCACCACTGGTCACCACCCTTTGGGTCCAGCTACTCAGTTTTCTACCTGCCTCATTTTCTGTTCATCCAGACATATTTAAACAGTTTATCTATGAGTAGAAAGTTATAGGGGCATTCTCAAAGGCATTACTGAAGTCCAGGAATGCAAAATCCACCTCTTCCCCTCATCCATCAGGCCAGTGATTTCATTGTAGAAACTTTTCAAGCCAGACAATGAACATTTTATCCACATGTAATTTATAGAATTTTGAGTTCCTGACCATACAATTTAAGAGTCTTCACAATATTGCTCTAAGGCAACTTTTGGTGTGTCTTTTCTCTTAAAAGTTATTCTAAAATACAGAACAATTTGAATAGATGTAATGAGTATATGCCTTCCTACACGCCATCATATAATCTGCAGAGTTATCTCCTTTCCTGTAAACAAACAAACAAAAAAAACATACTTTTTTAATCCTGTAGTCAACCAGATCAAAGTATCTCACTCCATTTTCTCTCTTTTATATCTACTGTTGTAGTGTCTAAAAGAATTTCCATTGAAATATTTAAGATGTTGTTAATATTCACATAATACGCATGCTGTGGGAGGTCTGGGAGCCACATTCACATCTCTTCAAAAGAAAGCTAAGAAAATCTAACACATATGGAGAGAGAGTTTTTTCAGTCATTTCCTTGTTTGTATCAGAACAGCTATTGGCAAATGTCTACCTATTTGCCTGGTGAAATGTTTTAAGTCTTACAAATAGCTAAGTACTGGAAAGCAAAGGACCAGTTTTCTGATTCAACATTTGAACTCCAGATACAGCTAGAGGTACCTGCCAGGACCTTCTTTAGCCTTTGCTTTCCCCTGAAGACCTAGTAAATCAACCCAGCCAGCTGAGCTTGACTGCTCCTTTGCCCTGTGTCAAAGGAACAATCATACTTTGCTTATTCTATATCTGTCTCCTCTTGCAACTTGCTAGAACTTCTCTTGCTTCCCTTCCTGTGCTCTGCTTTGCACTGAAATTCTCTGGCTGTATGACCCTTGCCTCTCACTTTCCACTTGTTTCACCCGTCAGATTGGTACAACTGTATCTGATTTCCTGCCCTTTGACTCCGATTCTGATCTCAGTTCTTGTTTAGATGCTTGCTTTGTGTACATTTACTTTTACTACCTGACTTTGACTTGCCTCTTCCTACTGATTGGGCTCTACACTGAATACTGGGTAATCCGAACTGAGGCACTGATTACTTGCTTAATTTGCCAAGGAAAATTATTGTCCTTCTTACTCTTTGTTTCTTTTTGATACTTTAGGGATAAAAAAAAATATAATTTCAAACTGAGGTAGGAATGATTTGTTTCTGTGAGGAGAATATTTCTTTAACTGCAGAATGAAGTTGTGTATCGTGTACTCTGCTCTCAAATCCAGAACAGCAAATGTTTGCCCATTTCCTGACCCAGGCTTCTGCCAGAAACTGTCTTGCCAACTGAGCTCAGCATCAATCAGCTTGATAACAGATATGTATCAACTAGCTCAGGACAGTGGTCATGGCCACAAACTACTGGAGTTCAAGGAGTTTGTGGCCAATGCTTTCAGACATAGAATTTGGATTTTGGGTGGTCATGTGCTGATGATCCTTGTGGGACCCTTCCAACTCAGAATATCTTATGATTTTATTATTCTAAGTGAAGGATTTTTTTGCCTTGACAGAGAACAGATGTGTATTCCCAAACCATGGAACTGTATTTTTGATCATGTTTTCAAATACTTATTTCAAAGCCTTGAGAAAATGGTTAGCAGGTTAAGCAGGACTTACCATACAGTACAACCGTAAAGGTTTTTTCTTTGAGGCAGTAAGAAGAAATAGTCTCACTGGATCATAGTCTACCTTTTTCTTCATACTAGCAACAGCAGTGATTTCATAAAGTGGCAATCAAGAGAAATGTTATCAATACCATTTATGAATGTACAGTTTATCTTTGTGTGTAGTCTACACTCTCATTCAGGAATACATTTAAGCAAGTGCTTGAGTGCTTTCTTACAAGGGATAATTTCCAACCAAGGGCTCTGCACATCATGTCTTTTGCTAGGGCAAGAGTGAAAGCTAGGATTATCTTCAAAGTTCACTTAGTTCTTCATTTTCACATTGCCATAGTTTTCTGAAGAAACCATTCCACATTAAGATATGCATTTTCCATATATGATTTAGCCGTGACCTTTTTGTTTTAAGCAGCAAAACCCAGTCCTCTTTTTTTTTTTTTTTTCTTTCTTTTTTCTTTTTTTACAGCTTCAAAGAGGAAAAATATGTAGTTTTTTCTTTTGCTAAAAAGATTTTAAGATCTGGTTTTGTAGAAATCAAAGCAAAATGGATATGAAGAGGCACGTTCAACTACTTCAGTTGTAAGTTTAGTTACAAACCGAACCTGACAATTAGTGGCACCCACAAAAAGGATCCTGCATTCACATACATACACACTTCACATATACAACCAGTGATAATTTTTATTTGTAGATTGACTGGCACTTCTCAGACTCCACATGATCACAGTCTCACAAACAAACATCAGGACCTGTTCCTGCTGATGCCTTGATCCTCTGCTAACACACTCCTTGTCTTGCTTAACAAATAAACCTTACAGTGCGGGAAGAGCTTCTACAATGAAAAGTGCTATTAAGACCTACAAGACTGCGTGCTGACCATTCTCTCTTTTTCATCTCTGGACTTCATTCTCCCATTGATAATCTATGTTTAGCCCTTTATTGTGTCTTTTGAGCTTGTTCTTCTGTTTCTTTTTTCTTCTCTCCCACTTTCAGCTCAGTATCAATGTTTTCTCAGGATATTTTCTTTTTTTCACTAGATATTCATGTACTGTGTCCTATGGTTCTCACTGATGGAATATGTGCACACAGCAACACTATTTGGACAAAAGTAAGAGATCAACTTTTTGGTAACAAGAGTTAGTAGCTTTTTACTCCATCTGAAGTGTTCTAACAAAAAGCAATGAACCTAGGAATTAAATGGACTTCAGCATCCTTAGATTCACAGGGAAGAACTTTCTTAGCTAGGATGTTGATGACCCAGATCCCGGATTGCACACAAATTGCAAAAAGGGTAGTAGCCTGATATTCCTCCTGCTCACCCTGAAACGGATCAGCCAACAGACACAACCTAGTGGAGCAGAGAGAAGTCACAAGTTTGAACAGAGAATGTGACGAAGAAATTCCATGACTCAGCAATGTCCTATCTTGGTTGTAATCTCCAATACACTCTTTCCAGATCTGAGTCTGCAAAATTTAGGCCCCTCCTCAGTCAGAAATCCAGAAGATGAGAGATAAAAATTAAATCTGTACTAATGCATTGAGCAGTCATTCCCAGCTCTTGGTATGGCCACATATTTTTGAAATATTCAATTTCACATCTGGGGACATTTGGATGCACAGAAGCCCTGCCCCCTTGTGTCATTTCCACTCAGCAGGGATACGCAATGGCTGTTGGCAATGCCCTGTAGCTATGCTTAAATATTTAAGGGCTTGGGTCACATGATGGTATGCATGGAAAGACAAATCTGAGCACTGATCAATAAATGAGTCTCATTGAACACTGTCAGTGTAGGAATGGAGACACTCACAGGTAAAACGGATTACACTCAGGAGCTCAGAAGTAAATTATAGCACCAAACATGTTTTTGCAAACAACAGAACATTTACACAGAATACAAATACCAACACACCAAAGCAAAGTACAGACTTTGAGATGCTTACTTGAATATCCAGTATAAATATTCCTCACTTCAGCCACCCCTGAGAATGCAGAGGAATGGTTTAAGATTCATACACTACTCACGTTTAAAAATATGAAAAATGAAATACTCAGCTTACGGTAGGATATTGAGCATGAAACACTGAGCATAAAGAAGAGGTTAGATTTTAGTTTCTTTGGTTGTGCATGGACCTTTCCTAATTCTATTGAATCTAGTAGAAATATATTTTAAAGGTAACTAACTGAATGGAGAACAAAACTTGCTACTGT
Organism: Lagopus leucura; assembly: GCF_019238085.1. Classification (NCBI taxonomy): domain Eukaryota; kingdom Metazoa; phylum Chordata; class Aves; order Galliformes; family Phasianidae; genus Lagopus; species Lagopus leucura. Next base: position 40,557,990 of record NW_024962262.1, read on the forward strand.
GGCTACATACACACACAAATGGTGAGGTTTTGGCAAAGGACAATGCAAAAGAATTGCAAAACCACACTGCAGCATCTGAATCTCATTGTCTTTTAGAACATGAAGATTTCTAGCTTAGAAAAAATAGCTAATTTCTGAATAAAGAGAAGTAGAAAGATGGAATTCCACTATTTTGTTCTTCTTGGCTGAGATAAGAATATTGTACTGAATATGGGAAATTGCTAATTTGTTCCCTTCCACATGTACTTCTTGAAGAGGAATTCTGATAATTCACCAAAGACAGCTAGAGAATTATAGAATGCCATCCATCCATTCAATACTGTTTTTCACTCCATTCCCATTTTCTTCATTATTCTTTCCAAATGGGAAAAAAAAAAAAAAAAAGAAAAAAGGAGACCAGTGCTAAGTTTCCTCTTTTCTCCAGTCTTTTTAATAAAAAATCACAACGTGAACATCTAAGGACCAAATGTAGAAATCTGCCATCTGTTCTCATCCAAGTGTCACTCTTGTTAACTTCAGAAAATTTTGACTAATTTTTCTTCCATCTTATACGTATTTTTTTTCCCCTTTTCTTGTTTCTCAGCCCTTCACAGTGGTACTCAAGAAAATAAGGGAAAAAATACAATATACTGTCCAAGTAAGAAATTTTAAATATTTAGATATCTACAGTAGCTTTTCCCCCTTGTAAGACATGCAGGGTATTTGTATTCTAACCAGCTTTCATTGCTAAAGTGCAGTGTAAGCGTGTAGTGCTCTTTGAGACATCAGTATGTCACTGATGGCTTTGTCATTCATGAATAAGATAGCCTGTCAAACCTAATTTTGGTGATACTGTTATACTGAACCATGATATATCGTTCTTACATATTTTGAGGATAAGTATTCTTCAGCACCATGTGGTATACAGTTAAGCAAAAATCCCCACCCCTAAACGACATAATGACATAACTGAGACTGGTTTCTGCAAAAATAGTACTTACGAAGCATAGCACAGTAGTCACTGTATATTCATTCCTTCTCCCATCACTTAATTACATCACCCTTTAAGACAGACATATAATGTAATTAGAGATTTGAACAGTTCACAGCCAGATCACTTAAAGTAACATTGTTAATGGGCTTTAGAAGTTCTCCCTTTAATATTGCCAGTGTTATAACTTCTAATTACCTTAATAATTAGGGCTGTGTCATTCATGATTGAGGTAACAGTTGCTAACACTAATGGGTATTAGAGGTCTCTCAGAAGGCATGTTTTCATGTTCTTATCCAGTTGCTTAGGGCAGACAAGAGCTATTTGTCCTTAGAAACATAGTGGTTGCTATGTGGTGGCCTGGGCAGAGGCATCCTTACCACTTTAATATTGCCACCAACATTGCTGTTTTCATTGAGGAATGGCTACAAAATGCATTCACCATGCACTACTCTTGAATTGCAAATATGGTACCTATGGACAAAATCTGCTGGACTCTATTTGCTATTGTCATTATTTCCACAAATAACAGAATAAACTTGAAGGTCGCCCTTGAATGAAATTAAAAAAAATCCATTGGTAGTCCCTAAACTGGTAGTGGTTAAGATTTTCAAAATTTAAGAGGACCCATTTTCCTGGATGTGCTTCATTGTGCACAGGTAATTCAGAAGAGTAATAACAATTAGGTTTACAGCCAAAAGGAAAACAATTGGAATTCATAGGTTTTTTTACTTAGAAATAAGGCTACTATCACCTTTTCAAATGAGATTCCTTTTTTTTTTCTAAATACTTCTGGCATATAATAACAACGATCTTATTTCATGAGAAGTATGAAGAGTAAAAATGTTATCATCTGTATTTGTCTGAAACTAGAAATGCAGAGATAACAGCCTGCATTTTGGTCATGTTGCACCTTGAGGTTTAAGAGGATAGTCATGAAAGAATGAATAACTCAGAATTCACTTCACTGTCTTCCATACCCTAAATTTATTGAAAGTCATATATAACCAACAACCAAAATAAAATTTGGAGAACTATCAACCATAGGTAGACTGAGTAAAAAGGCAGTTTCACGGGACATTCATCATGCAGGTTTTAAGAACCTAGATGGTCCCAGAGGGCTGATGTGGGAATTGATTTTATCTAGTTTACTTTCTGGAACTTCATCATGCTGTATACTACAATTGTACTAGAAAGTCTTAGATCCTCGGGGAAGGGGTGAAAGCATTTATCTCATAGATTATTATTATTTTTTAAACCTAGATGTATCTGATGTCCTTTCTGAGTCTAAATTACACTAAACAGGTAAAAGGGCATCTCTGTAATGCAGAGACTGCCCTGGAGATTAAAAAAAGAAAAAAAAAAAAGAAAAAAAGAAAAAAAAAGATTAATTCATCTCTGTCCCACTAAAAAAGATCAGGAACTTAACATTTATTAGACTGGACATGAAGGACATAGTCATATAGATAAGAAACGGATGGTACATTAGCCCTTTAAACTACAACATTGAAATCAATACACTGTGCAGACTTCACAAAGACACTCCCATTCCTCTTCATCTAAATTAAAATCTGGATATTAAAAAAAATAAAAAAACAAAAAAAAAAAAAAAACAACCCACCAAACTTACATATCTACCTCAGCAACAAGTGTGAAAATTTCCTTCCCTCATCAGGTAAAAATGTATTGAGCTCATGTTTGAATCAGATTTAATTTCTACAGACTTGCAATATTAGTTTGGCAAGTATCCTTGCTCCTCTTCAGTGAAAACAAAACCAAATAATTACAGTAGCACTACCTGGTCTGCCTTTACTTGAAAACGTAAATACAGTTCCTCAAATACAAGTACAGTCTGACCAAGGAAATAATTCCTACTAGGAATGATCATACTTTCTGTTAAATATCCCTACATTCAAGTCATTATGAGAGTGTTTACATCAGTGAATAATTATATGCATGCATACTGATATATATATACGTTCATGTACAGTGTATGTGTATATACATGTATGTATGTATGTTTGTATACACACATATATATTAAGATGACACCAGTGCCAAACATTTTGATAACCTAAACATTTGATAAACCTAAAAGCTCTCAGAAAATCTTCACTGGATACAAACTTATTTCACTTAATTTCAGAGTTCTACAATTCAGCCCCTGAAAAAAACACCCACACACAACAATTAGATATGTTGCAGATCCTAAATCACCTTAAATCATGCCAAGATCATCTATGCAACAGAACAATACACAAAGTAATCCAAACTATATGGTGTATACAAAGATGACAATCTTATACAAGTAAGCTGAAGAAATAATATCTACATACATACTGTCATTGAGAAATCTGCAGCAGATTTCCGGGTGTAATAACAACATTCTTTGTTTATGGGCCTTTCACTGTGTAGCACTATTACATTAAATGACTAAGCAATTTCTCATATGCACAATCCTGTGTCATATTTATAATTATAAGGTTAAACATAGTGTAATAGCAACAACGCTGTAGTAGTACTTCACATTAACACTTTATGCTTGCATTTTGAAGAACAATTTAATGCAAATACTTCCACTGAACATCTGAGGTAGAGTAACCTGGCTTGGTGAAAGACAGGCCCACACCATGTATTAAAGAAAAATATCTTTTAGCTCTTATATTAGCAGAACACTTATTTCCTTTGTGCACTGGATGGTGACAAATCCAGCCTTTCCACACACCAGAGGACAGTGTTCTGGAGCTACCATTTCTCTGACTTCTACACACATCCTCTTCTCTATCATAACACTTCCACTTTGAGCTGCTATCTAAGAAGAAGCAAAATAGAAGCACCTCTCCCATTCTTAATTCTAAAAAGTTTATTCTGTGCTTTCCATTCTGTGCTTTGGGTAAAAACTCACAGCTAACCTGGATTGGTTAATTCAATTTTTTATATTGTACCATGAGGCTGGAAAGTGTATTTTACATTCTTAGGATTATCTCTAAAGCAAAGACGGATAAAGAAAAGGAATGTGATGAAAGAGATTCAAAGTCAAGCTACCTATTTGCTGTCTAAATTCTAGTTTAAGTGATCAATAAGGACAGCCTTTATTACACTTGTATTAAAAATTTCCATTTGGATTATCATCTAGGTTGCCTTTACATCAATTGGAGAGGAATTGGTACTTGTAAGCGTACAATTCAACTCCTCCTTCATAGATGTCCCAGAAGGGCTTTACAATCTCTATCTTTAGAGATATAAAAACTTGGCTAGACATTTAAAACTGTTTGGATAAATCATATGCATATTTCTCTCTGTTAGCAGTAAAGGGAACCCATCTCTTCCATTTCTGTTCTAAAGTCTTTTCACCAATAGGGAGATTTCCTGGTGCTGCTCCTTTGCCTGCTTTTAAACTTCTTGTAGATGACAGTGCAAAGTCAAACACTGAATCTATTTTGGACAAGAGAGCTCCCAAGACATACTGAGAAGATCCCGGGTCAGGAAATGACTCACACAGGTCTCACCTGCTCTCTGGAATGCTCTCAAAGTAAGATGGGTTGTGTCAAAAATCTGCCTGATGCTGATGAAAGCATTTTCAGCACAAGAGAATTGCTGAACACAGTGTAAAGCACAGGAGTCATCATTATTTCCATTTCAAAAGGACACAAGTGATGACCACTTTCACACGGTCTATTCCACACAGGCCAGTATTTTCCCTTAGCTAGTGTGTGCCTGAGAAATAGCGTCAGTAGCCTAAATTCCAACTGGAACACAGAATATACTGAATGAGATACCTTCTTTATATCCTACAAGCATGTTGTAACCTTCTCGTGAGTTATGTGAAACTATTTCACTTCACAGAGACTCCGTGCAAGAAAAGCACAGTGGTCTCACATGTGTATTCACAGGCTTTTTCTAGACCACAGGATGTGTGCACCATACAGACATCCAGACAGAGGCCTGCCTACGCTGTGATTTCCAGGTAGCTATATGCCTGGATTTTCTTCAACCGAACGGGATTGGGATGAGCTACAACTATCAAAAGAAAACAAGAAAAATAAACCCAAACAAACAAATGAAAAAACCCACAAAACAACACAGTAATGCTAGTGTTAATGTTACACTTTGCCATCTGAGAACAATGTGAGAAACCTGTGATCTCACATCAGCTGTGGCATCTCATGAGACAGCCAGAATGTGTATCCAGGTGTAGAACCAGAGAAACACCTCCTAGCCTCCACGTAGGCTGAACAAAGCCAATATTCCGGCCTATCGATCTCTCAGACAGCAAGCCTTCTCTGCATCAAATTCTTAACACTGATATGCTCATTCCTCCTGGCATCCCTAGGTACAGAAATAGAGAAAAGAAAATCAAGATGATTCCTCCTGTTCCTCAGGAACACAAAATTTCTGTTCTCCACCATGTGTAGCCAAAGAAAAAATCACTGAATCAGAAAAATTTTCAGCCACAGAAATATTTTACAAATCAAAAACACTGAAAACTTTTACATATATGGAAGATAAGCATTTTAAAATTTCCATTGGTTTCTTCCTGGAAACAGTAATGCTGGTTAGGAACTTCCTTCTGGGAAAAATAAGGATATCTGTAACTGCCAATTCTATTGATCAGAGCTGAGCTATGAAAAATATCTTCAAATATATGTATTGTATTTAAAAATTCTAGAAAAGCCCAGCAGCGTTCCTGTTAATGTTACATGGCCAGCAGAGAGCAAAAGGAGAAAAAAAGAACCTTGCTCCAAGCTGTACTGTTTTCTCAACTTCTAAAAAGGCGCAGGCAATAATGTGCCCTTCTGATATTAATATAGCCAGGCTACCAGTTTTAATAGTGTTTAAGGTGAAACTACTTCACTCCATTGTCCTCATGCATCAAAAAATCATCACTGGAGTTACTAGAAGGCTGAACATCTGCATGTTTATGAAGAAAGGAGTGATGATTAAGATAAAACCATCCCCTTACTGATCTCAAGCCGCTCTTTCAGATTAAAATAATAAAATTAAATAATATCATAACATTAAAAAACTCAGAGCTTGCTGAGGGTGAGTGAGTTCATGACAGGCACAGGCACTGATAACTACATCCATCCAAAGCATTCTTCACTGACAAATCACCATAGTACAGGTGCATGCATACAGATCAGCTTAAGCATACTGCCAGATTTTCCTACCTATAATGTTCTCTTTTGGGCACAAGTATATTGCCTCGTTAATAATTTCCACATCCTTGAAGAATATTGGAGAAGCAAATAGTGTATACTCACGCTTATGTGCTATATAAAATGCTGTGTGACTCGTTCACAGCTCTGTAAGCCTATTTCACAGAGATTTAGTTCATTACTAGGTAAAGCTCAATTTCTGCCCCTTTATCATATATTTTAGCAAGTGCACTTTAAAAAAAATGACTAATTGCATTTGAGTCAACCTGCATACACTGAAGTTAAGCACTGCTTAAGTGTTTGCAGGATTAGGGCTTAAGCTTCCAATTATCCCTATTGCAGCTGTGTGACATACCCCAGTGAATGCATTTCTCATCAGTTTTAATTTACGTTTTCTCTTTTGGGGGACTGAAAAGAGAAAACATGAGTAGAGAATGAGTGCTGTTGTTTCTGCCATGCATACACACCTAATAAACTATAATATTTACTCTATCTATTACCATCAATAATTGAGTTAGAATTTGTGATTCACCGTATCATCTGGTAATCACGCCACATGTGCTACCTCACTTTAGGAAACAGCTCAGAGTTTTAAACTCAAAATTGGGTAAATTCATAAGGTGTGTATGTGTATATATAAGCGTACATACATAATATATGTATATTTGTAGCACGCTCAGCAGTATGTCCTAGGAAATAAAACAGCTACTGGTAGGAAGGCTTTGTGTCTGGTACCCTTTAAAACATCCCAGTTCACGGTCCCCCCTTACATTAAAAAATACTGTTAAGAATTTAGGGCTCCATGGGAATTGTTAGGTGGGCATTTTATTCATTGTTAGTTGCGCATTGTCATTTTTGGTCCAATTTCTAGTGAAATATGAATGTATGCGACTTTTTAAAAACAAGGCAGCAATGGACAGATCTGTTTAGCATTATGTGCCTCCAACATCGGTACTGAATAAGATTACAAAGAATATGCATAACTTTTATTATCGATTTATAGCAGAAAGGTTCTTTAAATGGGAAAACCATCTTAGTGACTCCATACCAATTTTTTTTTTTCCCCAAAAATTATTTTTATTCATTATTTTAGTCCTACCTCTGTAAGGGAAATACGAGCTGTGCACTCTCATTTAGACTTTACCATCATCTGAAGTTTTGTTGCAGAATTCAGGGCTCCTTTAAAGCGAAGCTGGGCATTCATGTTGGGAATTCACTTCTGACACTCACCTGAAACACTATCTTCCATGCTGCTGATGTTTTGTGCAGTAAGAGAAACCCTTTATCCTCAAACTCCAGCCAACATCTCAAGCTCGACTGCTGGTTCTGTTCAAGAATTTCACATTCAGTACAGAACTGGCTTATGATCACTGACTAAAACAAGCAGCAGTTATGTTGTTACTCTCAGAAAGCTTGGTGGCAGAACTCCCCAGAAGACCTCTCCCAGCAAACACAATTGCTAGTGATACTTCTGAACAAATTAACAGTCACATTTTAAAACTCTGATTTAACTCTGAAGTTAAATGTAAAACAAAGGTTACTCAGCTGCTGGAAGTCGGAAATATGGTCCTAATTCTTCTTTTTGATTACTCTATAGCACAGGAAAGGAGCAAGGAAGGCAAGCAACGTCATCCCCAGGACTGTAAGTCCCAAAAAAAGCAACAGTGGTAAACAGCAAAAAATAATTAGTTTTGACATTGAGAGAGAGGGAGCAAAGAAAATGCAGGGATAACACAACCAATGACCTATCACAACACAGTTTCTTAGGTTGCTGTTTGAAAGCACGTATGTGTGCAAGAGAGAAGTGTATCTACCTGCAGGATTACAAATACTTGAAGCCATAACCTGTTGAGGATTTACAGGAATATTAACACAACAATCTGTTTCAACATAGCAGAGGTAGTCCTGCCCAGCTCTCCTGAAGACTAACAGGAGGGACACTCCTAAGAGGAAGGGAGAGTGCTGCAAAGGGAGCGAGGCTTATCCAACCCAACTGCAGGGGCAAAAAGAAAGCAAGCTTTATTTTTTGCCTAATTAGTGATGCTTCTCAAAATGTGGACGAGCAACATCATGCAAATCCTAACACAGAATCACAGTGCTTCTGCAGTCATTTGGCAAAAAAACTTAATCAGTAACCCCTGGTTTTCTGGCTGCTGGTGGACACCTATGTGATAACCGTAGTCCTTTCTGGTTCTACGATGAGCCTGCATAAAATTATTTCTCATTTAACAGTGTGCACTTAGATGGTTGTGAATAAGAAGAGATATCACGTTTGGGCCAGAAGCAGTATTTTCTGTCCAATGGGGTAAAACATGAATTGTAACAAAAATGCAGATAACTGTAACTGCAGAGCTACAATTATCCTAATTGTAATACCACCACCTATAACTGATGTTCACTTCTTTTTCATGTATGATTCGTATCAGCTTTTTTCTTTCCTCTCCACTTTGTTGTTTGATCACTTCCACAGTGCACCAATTGTTTATGCCATCATCAGACCATTATCATTCTACTGTTGTACAAGTAAATTAGGTTAATTAGGTATTACTAATACTGCTACTGCACTTTTACAGTAATAGGAAAGGGCAATACAAATCTGCTGTCAGTGCTATTTTTAATTCCAGTATGCAATGTATCTATTTAAACAATAACACTAAAAAGATCACAATAGCTTATTAATGATGTGAGTGGCATGGTCCAAGGAATCTGGTGGAGAAATCTTCGGTCCTATTTGTTTCTACCAAAAACCCATATTTAGTACATACTGAGTTATGGCAAGATCAAAATCACAGGAGAAAAAAGGTGCTCGCTAATTTAACAAGTAACGCTGTTTACTGTCATGGTTTTGCATTTTAGGAATTCAAGAGAAACACCTTGGCACCACCAAGTCAAGGATTTGGATTTAGATCCAAGCATTAAATCCATCCAGGAGGAGACCACACCAGTTCAATTGCCCTATAAAGATGGTGCGTGTCATCTGCCACCAACAAATGCTGGCACTTTCTATCATGCATGCTTGGTGATATTGGGCCCATGAAACATATTCATTTTTTCAAAATGCTTTCATATAAACTCAGCTTCAATCTACAGTGTGAAACAGCCTTTTGAGAACCTCTCCATAGTAAATGCTCCTACAGAAATTTCTTTTGTAGATTTTCTTTAGATTTTTTTAAAGAGCAGTCTTTAAAAGAAGGAAATCTTATGTGAAACAGAATTAGACTCTTCTTCATTGTTAGTAAAAGGACACAAGTATTGACTGTATTTTTCAGTTTTTATGTAAATAACAACTCTCCCTGCATTTTCCCTGATATTAATGTACAGTGTAAATACTTCTGAGAGAGAGAAGAGATCAAGGCAAGTTCATCTCAGTGTTCCTATCTTCAGATTCTCAAATGCCTTAGGTAAAGAACTGCTACAAATATTTGGGGGTTAGAAGTGCACACAAATTACCAGTAACATTTCCCCTTTGATTGCAATCATTATGAATAACAAACACTGTCACATTAGAAAGAGAACAAGATGACATGATGCCATATAAAATGACACTGCCAGAAACATACCTGTAAATGAAAGCTTTGAGAAACTGCTATCGTTTTAGTAGGAAATATAGCTTACTTGAATAAATATTCAATATTCTCTAAGGGTTTGAATTAAATACAGACCTTAATAATTACCCTAATTACTTCTGTTGTGATTCTACCTTTGAGTCTACATGAAACAAACATCTAACAATTAGTTGCACTTTCATTTAATCAACTGGCTCTTGAATAAATAGCTGTTAGTATTTTTTTTAACAAACTCATTCTTTTAGAAAGACCAAAGATAATATTGTTTGTTTCAATTTTACAATACGCAATATGTCATTATTTTGGAATAACATATTTGTTTGTTTTGTTTCATTTTTCCCAGCAACTGAGGTCCTCTATCTAGTCACAAAAGAAATACAACAAAAGCTACGGCAGAAGGTGGAACGCATTATTTGGTAACACATCTCAAACACAGCCTGGACAAACCACCTCTGAGGGTAAAAACATACATCACATTTCAGCTTCCAAGCCCAATTTAGTCTTCAGTCTCTCCACTGAGCCTGTCAATTAGGGTGTCAATTAGGCCTTGATCCAGCAGAGCACCGAAGCATGTGTGTAATCTAAGCATGTGAATAACCCTGTTGCTCACTGCAAATCAGGATGATGTTGATGGGGGACAAATGAACAGGGCCACCAGATCATTCTCACATACAGCAATTACAGCATATTTTAAAATATTTTCTTGATGAAGCAACATACTGGAAAATTGTAGCATTTGTCATCTCTGCTGCTTTTGGAGCCAGTATAAAGCAGAGTTGTTGTTCACACATTTCTTTTTTTCTTTTTCTTTTTTTTTTTTTAGACAGAAAAAAGCTCAGTGTGCTGTCCTCTAAAACTATTTATGAAATCAGCACCACTACAAAACATGCTTTTTACATAAGGTGACACCTCTCTTTATAAAGATATACAGCAATAAAATAGCTTATTCTTGTATCGTGCAAACACTGGATTTCAGTGTTGACATATCATTAGATTCAACACTAGTGAGGCTGGTTCTCTGGATGTATAACTTGGGCTGATTCACTGTTGTGTGCTGAAGCTTTCCTTAAACCAAAATGGAAGGGTAAGCCCTCTCTATTTCCAAAACACTGAAGTCCCCTGCTTGTCAAAGTATTTTCCTAGAGTAGCCTTTTGCTGCTGTTGGCTACATACACACACAGTGTGTTGTAAGGCACGTCAGCAGTCATTGCAAACTGATGTATAGTCCTCTCCCAGCAAGGGAAAACACAGCTGGAGCACAAGATTCCCCAGTTAGAGGGGAATCACTCAAAACTGAACAATGACACCACAGCAGACGTCTTAGCAGAGTCTGGGCTGGGAACCCCGCAGCTCAGTCCATTTTGGCAAATGACTCAGCTGGGCTGTGGCAATATGCTACTTTCTCTGGAGAACTCCCTTAGAAGAGAAATGCAGACGTTACCTTTAAGAACTCTTACCTGAAGTCTTCAAAGTTGATTCTCATACCCGCTTAAAAATACCATAAATGTTTGAATCAAGCTGTGCAACATGGAACTTGCTAATGACAGAGATAAGCCTGACGCTGTGGACATGCTCACCATGCTAGGCAATCACAAAATAAAAGACTGTGACAGTACTGATGCAGAGTTTCTTTCCCAAGTCTAATCCTTAGCTTGAGATACTGATACCCAGACAAATTCTCCTATATCTTAACTACAAAGCAAACGAGGAATACAAACCTAGGTTCAGGGGTTTGGCACACTCAGACGTGAAATGCTTTCACGCAGTATAATACCAGTCAGAAGAAAAAGGATCCAGTAAGAACCTAATCTTGCTCCCACTGGAGCTTGCAGCAAACCTTATGTGGAAACAGAATGAAACCTAGATTTGACACCAGTGTTAAAATTGATGGACTCCTTTCTATAACCTGTCAAGTTGGTGATAGGTTGTTTATGCCTCTGATTGTTACAGGGAAATTACCAGATCAGAATTCTGAATTCCTATAATATGTGAACTTTTAAAAACGTAACTCCTGCTTCTCAAACACTATGCTGTGTGTTTTGTCAGGATAGTATGATACAAAAGGTTGTGACGTATACATTAAGACTTAAATGCACTGTCTCTGAAAGTGACATGAAATGTGCTGCTTTTCCAGCAATTTTTACATAAGAAAATTAACTCATTATTTCTATCTTAAGATCCAACCTCAGAAGGTATTTTGGACGCAATATTTTTTTAGCTTCTGAAAACGTCTGATTCTGAAATGTTGAAGATTTCTACTGAAGGAAAAAAGAGTCTGAACTGAAAGACTGATACTAGCAGAAACTGTTCTGTCCAGTGCATTGACGCGTTTACTCATTCATACATGGCCGTGATTCACACAGAAATCTTTCACTATGAGCAAACCACATTCCCCCAAAATTTCCTGGTTTAAGCAGAAGAAAACACGGCAGAATATGCGCACCATATATCACATGAGAGAGCTGCCAAGCCAGAAAACAATTCTAAAATGCGTACAGGGCTACAACAGTTAAATCTCAAAGCTGCTGAGAAATTGCTTGGATGCTATGAGCAAAAAGTGTGGTTCCAGAGTATAATCCTAGTGATACACTATGTTCTTTGCAAAAGGTTGTGAGGCCTTGGCCTAATAAGCATAATCTCATTACACTGCAAATAAAAGTTTCCTATTTATCTCCAGATTTCAAATGAATCTAATAAGGCTTATGATACAGTCACCCAATACCCTAATCATATTTCTGCCTATCTAAAAGCAATCAGTAATTGTGTTATAGCAGAACGTGCTGACAATACCTCTGACACAGAAAGGAGAATGAGAGCCCAGCTGTACTAATTAAATTAAATGCTAGGCTGATGGAATACATTTGCTGAAGCTTGGAGAGTATGGGTGCAGAATTAATAAGCATTACAGCTTAGAGCAGGAGATGATATCATAATGGATGCAAGGTTTTGATGTGGAGAGCCTCATTCAGATTCAATGTACCATAATGTACGGATGTGACAGCTGCTTAGAGAGGTGCAGAACCTTGAACAAAGTGCACAGGAACTTTCTCTCCCCTCCTCTTTTTCTTCCCCTATCCAGCCCTCCTCCCCCATCTTTTTTTTTTTTTTCCTGTTACAAACTGTATTTTAAATATCATCCATCAGTGCAAAAATCACTTTGTTGGGGTTGCAGTTTACTATTTGTTCTGACTCTACTGGTTTGCTTTGTGCTTTCTTTTGTCCCCGTCTTCCCCTCCAGTTCGCTGTTTTAAACTTACCAGCTCCAAAAGATAAAGGAAACTCTCCCGAAAATTGGTCTACAGTGCAACACACACGGTTAATCTTGGTTTTGCCACTCTTCCCTCTTTCTGCCTCTTTCTTATCATTTTTAAAGCCAGAAATCCTGAGTGCAGAGGAACTCTTGTAAGCACAGTGGAGGGAGAGGAAAAGCTGAGCACAGCCCACCTCTGTCACTTCAGCCAAGCTATTGCAGGGGGTTAGGAGGATTTTGGAATGAATACGAATCACTTAAAATGATCCAGATCTGTGTATTTTCCCCAGCTTAGCAGCCGCTGCACGCAGCCAAGAGGCCCCACCGCCGAGCCGCTCTCGCCTCGGCCCATGCCAGCACAGCACAATCTCCTGCCCATAAATTAGCGGCGCTATCTCGGGAGCTGCAGCGCCCAGGCTGCCGTGCCAGCCCCGCCAGCCAGCCGAGCCAGCACTCATTATCATGAGAATTTTGACAGGATATTAAATTTACTAATCCTGAACATTCGGGGCTGACCCCTCGCTCGCCAACAGACAATACCGATGCCCTCTGGTGGGGCCTTGCTGTCTGCCCTCAGCGCACTTTACACTTCTGCCCCTCACAGCAGCTCTACATGCACTGATACTCATAAGACATGCATCTACAGATTCCCCCCCAACTGGCAGCTCGATTTGTGGCTGGCCTTTGGAGCCAATCCTACACACTGAGCAACCCCATCGTTGCCTTCCTGCCCTCTCTCCCTACTCTCTGATGCTCCAATGAGGACTGCAGGCCACTTGCTCTCCTCCTGCCAGAGGCATGGAGCTGGTTTGGGGAAGTTGGGACACACTGGAAGAGCCCCTTGGTGCCCGGCCACCGCCTTGGTTGCCAGTGCCAACAAACCCACTCCTCAACCCCCCTCCAAAACACTCCCCTCCTGAAAACACAGCGCCTATTAAGTTGCTGAAAACAGCAGATTTCCACTGATACTATACATATAAAGCTGACCATTAAATTGCAATTTAACATCCCCAGGCAGCAGTGGCTGCTGACAGCCTCTAAAGCTTGTAATCCCATTTAACCCCCTCCTGTCAAGAGCAGGCCCACCCTTTCAGAATAATGCTGCCCAAATGAAACCTGACACGGAAACAAGAGAAATAAAAACCCCTTTAGCTTAAAAGTCATGCCACAGTGGGTAACCCTGACCTTCGGCTTCCCCACTCATCCCCCAGGGAGCACCCCCAGGCATTTATGTTGACAGAGACGAGCTCAAAAAAAAAGTAAAAAAAGCACTGTAAGGCGAATGACTTTCCCTTGGGGCAAATTAAAGGGAATTTGGTTAGACAATAGAAGGAAATTTCACCTGATTTTTATTTTGAATGAAAGCACCACCAGCTCAGTCTGCAGACACTGGCTGCTTGTGGCCCCAGGACGTCACCATTTCCCCATCCCCTTGCAGCCACAGACCAGGGCTCTGGGCTGCAAAGCCCATTGCTAGCATTTGGCAGTTGGGATCAATTCTGGTGGAACGGGATGGTTCCCAGGGTGCCCAAGAATGGACACAAAACTGAAAATCAAACAAACTCTCTCTTCTCTCGATTCTGTCTGTGGTCCATCTGCTTTGTTGGGAAGGGAAAGGCAGCGTGGGGTGGTGAGATTCACCCTGCGTTATGCACGTTGCTAGCCTAGTACAGGAGGAGCTTTTGGATCTAATCCGGGCAGCAATGCACTCATTGCTCTGAGCTTGATCGTGAAAATAATGCTGCTCATTGACAGCATTTTCAAGAATGCTGGGGTGTATAGATGAGCCCCTTCCAAAGAACGTACATCTCCGTACACAAGCATGGAGGATGGCCTTGCACACTTCTATTTGCTAAAGCAAGGCAGCACAAACTGCTCCTCGATTCTTCCCTCTGCTTGCTGCCTTATATAGGAAACTAACCCAGAAGTCAGAAAGCACCTTGATGCAGATACAGAGAAGAGTCACTGCTAAAAATGAGAGTTTGTAACCAAAGCACAGATCAATATATTTTTCGGTGAATACATCTTGCTCTGTACCTACATATAAACAGACCCCAAAAGCAGCCAGACCTGCCCTCACCACCCAGCACGCTGTGCTCAGCCCCCCCTACCTGCCCTTATTTCCTCATGCTGTAAAGCATGTGGACAAGGCGCTTCACGGAACACAGCTATGCCTGCTGCAAGAGGAGCTTACTCCCAGACGGAGCCGAGAGTTTGCTCCAGAAGTTTGCAAGCAGCAGTGCACCCTGCCTGCTCCAGGTCCTTGTGCTTGTAACTCACCCGTTCCCTCTCCCAGAGGCACCGCGGCAGGGACGAACGCTCGGCGCTGCTAGAAAGTGGGGCACTAAAAAAGCAGGCTTGGTACCTGGACGCGGGGCTTCTCCTTACTCCTCTGCTTCAGACGCCACATCCCCTGGTGCTGCAGATCGGCACAAAAAAATTTGACGCACTCCTTATTTTTTTTTTTTTTTTCCATTTCTCTCTTTCATTTGCTCGTAAAAATAATTTTAAAAATAAAAAAGAAAAAAAAAAAGAAAAAAAAAGAAAAAAAAAGCTGAACTAAAGTTAGCTTAAATTTATTAAGAATAAGACCGGATAAATGTTTATTTCAACTTCCTAGTGCGGCAGTGTACGAAGCCCAGCCCGCCCAAGCCTCTTTAGCAATGGAGTGGTTTATTTAATTTGTCAGTATAATAGAAGCAGCTGAGTGAGAGACAGAGAATGCAGTGTGGTATAAAAGAAACAAAGGCTAAAAGTACCACTATTTTGATTCCCTTTTTAAAATTACTTCCAAAGTGTGGTATCTATTGTGAAGAATAATGCTGAACAAAGCACAGTGTCTTGGCAATATTCACAGAGCTCATTCACAGAGCCAGTTCTGTCTGTACATTCAGAGGTAGAATACACTTATAAATGATGCATTGGAAGGACTATAGTTCCTATTGTACTCCCAGTGTAAACAAAAAGACAGACAGAAGCTGAATGGCATATGGGCAGCGGGGCCACACTTTATTCAACTGTTCCAGCACCATTGTGAAGGTAAAATGCAATGGGAGTTCTCTCCTTCTCTAACTTCAAATCCAGTAAATGTTTTTTGGGTTAGCTTAACAATTTATGTCTATATAAAACACGCAGCTCTGGTGGTTATTCTGTACACTTCTGTGGAAAAGTGATCTTTCTAGCAACGATTGGAAAGCTGTCAGCTTGGGAGGCCATTCCCAGTGGGAATAAGGAGCTTCTGGAGAAGGCTGCCTGAAAAAGGGTTTGCATGGTGTCTGTACAGGCAGTGTTGGATGCACAGAGCCCAAATAGTCTTAAAGAGCAGATGCAAAAGCCAGGAAGGAGGCTGAGATGCTCAGAACCTGACCTACTTGGACAAAGACCATGCCTCTTGCACCACTTTATCAGGAAAGCTGGCCCCCCTCCCTGTGCTGCTGGAAGGGTGGACACTTTGTATGGGCTGCGTTCTCCCCCTCTTTTCCCACCACTGCCCCCCACTTGAGCCTGCAAATGGAGATCAGCAATTTTGCCAAACAATTTTTGGCCAAATATCGCCTTTACTAAGTCAGGCAGTGTCCCTGCTGAACAGTCTGCGCTCATAGAGAGGGTCTTTGCTGTGTTTGATAGAAAGGAAAAACCATTCATATGAAGGACAGGTTAAAATTAGCCACATCCTTTCTTCCCTTGCTGTGTCAGCTGAAGCCAGGAAGTTTTATGATCACCAGCTACTCTCTCTCCCTTTATATTCTCCACTCTTCCATAAAGGCTCACGTGCTGAAACTCTGCTCACTGGATTCAGTCTTCCTGATTCATGCAGGCATGCCTGTGTCTGTGCGATACAGCGTATCTGCTGCACATCACACCATTCGGGCACATTTGCAGGGATTTGTGAAGTCGTGCTAAGGGACCAGTCTGCCTTTTCTTTTTCTTTTCTTTTTCTTTTTTTTTTTTTGTTAATTTGCTGGTCCTGTTGCTCCTTGCTCACTGTGGGTGATCGTCGACTGAGCTCCAACAGTCAGATTAGGAATTCAGCACTTGGTTTTACATGACAGCATGCTTCCTACAGGTGGGGACCAGGCAGGGAGCCACAACTGTCTGAAGTCACTGGAGAATCCTGTCCTTTGGGAGCCAAAGGAAGCTTCCAGCTATACTGGAGCTGCTTGAACCTGCCTGCCTCATTCTGGTATTAAAAAGGCTGGCAGAATTTGTTTTGTACTGATGGGATAGAGATTTTGTGATTTTCTACTTTAGATAAGTCATTGCTTTATCACGATCTAACACGATCATATAAATACAAGAAAGCTCCAGATGAGGATTACTCAGCTTGATCCCTAGAGCTGAGTGCCTGCCTCTTTTTATGAGTATTTATAGCCTTTAATTAAAATTAAATCTGGAAACTGTGCTCCTGCGTACTTTTCTAAATTCTTTGATTCTATTCACAGGAGAATAGTATTTGGATTAAACTATACTCTGTGTTTCCAGAAAAAAAAAGGGAGGGAGGGGGATTTTCACTGTGATCTGCTGCCTTCTAGAGCTGATGCCAAGAAACCTGAAATATCTTAGTGACTGTGCACAGATGTCAACATTGATTACAGATGTTGGTGTCCTCCTGCTAGGGTTTTCCTTCATTACCATTAAGTCAGCAGAAACAGCTCTCAAATAATCTGCCAGAGCTTGGTTCAAAGTCCCTCCAGGATCTTCATGAACACACTCCCTTGGACATCACCAGCCACTGTACTGCACTCTGGGAAGTATAGCCAGTGTCACCATGTCTGACTAAAGGACAACGAAAAAATGAAGCTTGTGCCAACAAAATGAACAGGCTATGGAACAATAGAAAAGTGTGTGGAACTTGGATGGAAACTTGATCTGACTCATTGCTGCTCAGAAGGCTAAAATTGTTCTTCTCTTTTCAGCCTGATAGAAATTTCACACTTTTATTCTAGGGAATTTGCAGACATGCCTTTTGCCTATTAGAAACCAATTTTTAAGTGCTATTTGAAAAAACGCAACCATGACACAAGTATGGGAGTTCATAATTTTTTAAATATTCCTTTCTGTATGTCTTGGGTCAGCACATACATTTTAATTCCTGAAGAATTATTAAAGATGCATAGATGTCAACTGGACACCACTAGGTGCTGAGGGGCCAAAGAGTTATATTGCTGAAGACACAGCAATGGATGCGCCTCTAGAAGCTTCTTGGAGTTTGGATAATTCCTGTTGTGGTCGCAGGGAGGTTTTTATAGCCTGATAAGGGATAAAAAGAGGCCACACTGCTAGCATTTGATGTGTCCCTACAGAAATTTTACTCTTCATGACTTTCCAACCCTTACATTCTTCAAGAGGGAGATGAATACTCATAGGAGTATTTACTGAGGAAGAAGAAACTTTTCCAAGAGCAGGCAGAGGTGCATGGGTGGGAAATTTCTGTGACTACCCAGGTATGTTGCATTTTGTATTTGGTTATTGTAGAAATGGAGCATTTAAACAAAATATCAGAGGAAGAGATTTCATGGTTAAAGTATAGGTACTGGAAAGAGCCACCCAGGGAGGAGGCAGAGTCACCATCACAGGAGGTGTTGAAGAACCATGTGGATGTGGTACTGAGGGACATGGTTAGTGGGCATGGTGGGGATGGACTGGTGGTTGGACCTGGGGATCCTAGGGTTCTTTTCTGCCCACGATTCTATGATTTCTAGAGTTTTGAGGGAACATAAACAGCAACTCCTGCTAGGTATGTCCTACTAAAAACTAATTCAACTTGAATTTCAGCTACTTTCTATCCACAAGAGGACCAAGAAAAGTTTAGAGAAATAATTTTTTGGAAAAATTGCCTGGGGAGTACTTTCAAATTGCAAATACTTTCAAGAAAATTATAAGATGACTGAAGATAATTCGTTAATAGATAAAGACTGAAATCATTTAATACATTATTCACGATATTCCATTCTCACAGCTTCCCTGTTGATGACCTTCTGGTTACTTTCTTTTTTAAGTACTAGTGGAAGCTATTCTTTACAAACGAATGCCCAGAATTCCTGACAAAACTAAAATAATAAAATGTGGAAATCATTGCACAGCATGTGCATCTTTTATCTTTTACCAAAAATTATAAAACTTCTCCCATCAGTTCACCCTGGTGTTATTTCTGATTTATACCAAAGTAATGAAGCTGAGAAAGTTGTCTTTTCACCTTGAAGATGATAAAGCACTGGCTTGATTTCATTTACAAATCCATACTTTATGAACCATTCACTGGTATAGGTAAGCTTTAAATAATCTAACAGCCTTTCATGTTACATACGTTTTACCAACACTTTTGGCAAATACTGTGGAAACAAGTAGTTTCAGGAGCAGTGGGTTGATTTCCCTGGCTGTGCACTCTGTTCTTCTATAGTACCAAAGCCACAAGTCATGCTTCTCTTCCCCATGCCCTGTCCACAGCTGCCTCAGCTCCTTCATAGATCCTCAGGGCTTTTTTTTCCCACATCCCAACACTTCACTTCTTCCCCAGTAATGCACTTTCTCTACTTTTTACCTCTCTCCAGAGTTTCTTGTGGTTCCACACAACCTCCCAGATTGTTTGATATCCCCGACAAGCCTTTTGCAGATCTCTGCTTTCCTCAGCTCCTGTTTCTGTCTCCAAACCAGCTGAATAGGAGGCAGTGTGTCTTGTGGGTGATTCTGTGCTGCATCTGTGCTTATTAACTATTCAGTGTTTATTTACTAGTTGCAGAAGAGAGAACATCTGTGCATGTACTGCAATCTTCTGTCATTGGTGGGTAGGGATTGATTTGGGTTTCTTGCTTCCGTGAAACAAGTAAAGACTGAATAGCTCAGAGACACTCTTCCTCTGTCAAACATTGTTGGACTTGGCAAAAACCTTGGTAAGCCTTGGCAAAAACCTTACTTATCCTTGGGAAGGATAGATAAAGAGTCAAAAATAAAAAAAAAACAATCATCCAGGCAAAAACACACCTAATGGTAATAGATGCATAGCATTTCTAAGCTATTAATTATACTGGCTTCTATACATTTGTTTCTCCACTGTTTTCAAGTCTGTTTTACCATTTCTTGTAATCCTGTTTAAAAAAAAAAGGCAAACTGTATTTGATTTGTTATCCAACCGTTCAGTGTCCTTCAGTGGAATGCTAAGTAAACAGATATATTTTTTTTGCTTTCAGCATTCATTTAATTTTCTGTCCCGTTTCCCTTCTTTCTGCTTATTTTATGCATTACAGCTTTTTAGCTTTTTTTTTTTTTTTCCCCTAAATATGTTAAAGCTTCTCTGTTCTAATCCTTTTTCTCACTGCCTCAATTCCTCACTTCTGTATTGCAGATTTTGGATTTTTGCCCTTTTATTTACTAACTAGCTGTTAATCTTTCTTTTTGCATCTTTGCAAAACGTTCATTTTTTTCCTTTAACCATATCTTCTCTCACCCTTGTCTTGCTTTTTTACATTAGCCATTCCTTTCTTTTATTGTTTAGTTTTCTGTATTGTCTCATCATCATCCAAACCTCATTTCCAGTAGTGAAATGCTGACAGGTAAAACATTATTTCTTACCTCATATGCTGAATTTGCTATGTTTCTCTGACAGTACATTAGCTTTGTTTTCAAAATGTCCGAGTGGTATTAGTGTCTGAAGTACTATGAAGAAGTTTTCAAAGTTCTCTCTTCCACAAGAAGTTTGACTACTTTATTCCCACAACCCACAAATATAATAAATTAGTGAATTAAACTGAAGGTGATAGCAACATTTTGCACTTAAAAGATACTTGTCATTCAGACTTTATATGTGAGCACACAACAGTTGAAAATTTGGTCTCATGGGAGATATCACCAGATGCAGATCTACAGTAGGACATCCCTAATAGTCACACTTGCAGTGACTACCAGGCAGATTTGACTTGCTCTACAAATTGTTCTTCAGTGCCTCAGGGTGGCGGGAGAGTGTGTTTACATCTACAAATTTCACAGAAGCTTGTAATGATGCATCTTTTCTTATGAATGCTATTTTTTTCATACCTAGCTATTTTCACTACTTATCTTTCCTAGAACATGGATTTTTGTCTCTCACAGATCTTCTACTCCAGTGTTACATTTGTAGAAATCTCCACCTCCTTGAACTGCATTTACTTTGGTAAAATATTCACTTACGAGCTTTACAATGATTAAATTGTTATATATAATCCCAAAGGAAATCTGACAAGGCAAAATCCATCAGTCCTGTGCTGGACAAATATGCTGGCAGTCTGCACTTCCATAAGGTGGTGATAAATGGCAAAGGCTGAAGGAAGGCAGCAGAGGCACTCTTGCTTGATACAGAGGCCAGTTTGATCCTAATGCACCCAAGGATTTGACTGCAATTAATCTGAAGTACTGAAGTAGCAATGTAATGTTGATGATTTCAGGAAGGCCACTACTCATCATTCTGTGACTGCCTGTATATCTTAAGGTCTGCTGTGATACATTTAGAGTGGAGTGTTGGAGAGACATCATACAGTTTACTTTCTGACTCTGTCACTTGTCCTTCTCTTGTCTCATCTTTTCATGGAAAGGAAAGGGAACAGCAAGAATGCCCTTCAAACAAGCATGTATATTCAGGGTACATAAAATTGTTTTCTCCTTTTATGCACATTGAAGAGAGCCCATGCCCTCAAGTTATGTGGTTTCAGCCCCTGCAACTTATACCATTTGGAATTCCGTCTACAACATTTTGGTATGTGCTGATGAAGTACATTCTTGCTTTTAAAATTTTCAGAGTTCTTTGAGTCATTGTCATGCCTTCTGTGATGCCTTTTGGCAACTGCATTTGGTCACCCAGAATGTTCACAGGGACTTCATTCTGTTGACACACCATTGGATTTTTGCACTTCTCTCCCTTTGTGCTGCCATGTTGCAGTGGTTGAGAATTGTTTAATACGCAGAGGGACAAGTATTATTATTTGCACTGTATTTTCCTAAAGCTAGATATTGAAGAGAAAAAAAAGGGTTAGTGCCATTTGCTATATAATATGTTTCAGTATATGGTGGCTGCTTTCTGGAGAGAAGTGAATTTTAAAAATGAAAGGAAGTGATGGCAATGAAGGTTTACAAAAGAAGTTACGTGGTTGCTTTTTTCTTCTAGAATTGATTTGGTAAATTTAAATGCTTCAACTAATTTATCTCTGATTAGAAGTTTGATCTATTGCAAAGCCAGACGAACCTGTTTACAGTCAGCTACTATGACTATAAGTGGAACACAGGCCATTGGTTTGGTAGACTAAGTTTTATTTGATGTTTGGGATAACATTTTGTAAAATATTGAGTCTCAGGTAAAAATTCCTACTGAGGGAGAAACAACTATAGCTACAAATTGTTTGAGGGGTGTCTACATTTACTGCAGGGGACAACTATGCTATCCCGAGACTGTATTTGTCACATTTTGATTTCCTGCTCCAGTTCCCTCATTTGTTTGTATTCTAGTCAGAAGAGCCCTCCATTAGCATATTTTTGTCCTTCTGTGAGTACTTGAGTACTTTCAGACTGCCATCAAGTCACCTCTTAACCTTCTTTTTTTTTTTCAGTTAACCAAGTTGAACTTCTCTTGCTATAAATTGTGTTTCCAACTTTCTAACATTCTTGTGGCTCTTCTTTAAATTACCTCTAATTTATTATCCTTGTTCTTGAATAGTGGACGTAACAGGCAGGCAGTGGATTTGAAAAGCACTCCCAGCATTCAAACTTTCTAGTGTTGTTTCTTAACAAACTGAAGAGTTGCACTAGTACTTTACCACAGTAGTAGACTAAGAGTTCAAGTTCAATTCATTGTCCATCGTGAGCCTTAAGAGTTTTCCAGGTCATTTTTTCCAAGATTTTGTACTACTGTTTTTTTTATCTGTAGGACCTAAATTTGTTATTTCCAGTCTAATTTCACACTAGAGAGTCATGAAGTATGTGACTTTTAGTTGCAGCTAATTGAGCAGTAAAACTCAGTGATTTTTTTTCATCATTACTTGCATACGTTAGCAGTAAAGATTTTGTGTTTCCTTTTTTTGAAATGCAGGATTAAGATGAGTACCTCTAGAACTCCACTATAAACAAATCTCACAGTGAAGATTTTATAATTCACGTGATCTTTCAGATCTATCTTTCATGAGAAATGTCAATTGCTACCAACCCATTTTCTCCTTCAAGGCAGACTTCTTACAGTCTCTAAGACAGCTGGTAATTTTCTGCTAGCATGAATTGCCCTGTCCAGACTACATTGTAAAGGATTCCTGCTACTTGATAGGCTTTGAAAAGTGCTATGTTTGATGCACTGCTGTCTTGAGAAAAGGCATGCTCACTGACAAATATATTAAGAAAGCATTTGACTGAGAGTTGAGTATCTTTAGTCAGAGATTGACCAATAGTTTATTTGTGGCTTCTGTGACATATAATCATCCCTTTCCATGCCTCACTGTCAATAAAAGCTATCCCTTTCCTGACAGTTTCTAGCACTTCTGACTATGTGTAAAAGCTCAAGGTCTTTCAAATGACTCTTCCTCTCAGTTCTTCCAAGTCTAATTTCCACAAACTTCTGCTTCATAACTATTCCCTTCTTCACACATTGTTTTTGATAGTAGATATTTTCAATTCCCTTTGTCCCCTGTCATTGGTGGTGGTCCCAGGAAGAGCCTCCTCTGCTTCCTTTCCTAGCTTTCATCTTAATCTGACAACTTCATGGTATGGAAGAGTAAATATTCAAGGAAGGGAAGAAAGAGAGCATGGACAGATGTCCCTTTTGGAGACAATTGAAGTGGCTGGTCACATCAGCACAACCAACAGCTTGCCACCATCAGCTGAAATGCAGCTTTGGAGAAGATCTCTGTGGATGTTCCCTGCCCTGCTCCAGGCAAAGACAACTGAGTTAGCTCACACCTCAACTTGTCTTGGTTTGCCTGAGATGAGGGTGCGTGCATGTATTGTTTCATTCCACTAAGGCTATGTAATCTTCAGTGCTGGTGGAGGAAGAGATAGGGATGGCAATTTTTGAAAGTGATGCAGTTGCTAGCAAACTGCAACTAGATGAATGTGATCATCCTGAGCTTCTTTACACATTTTCACATTCAATCCTATATGTCTTTGTGTGCAAATGTTTCTTTATTGACTTAAATAAATTTGTACTTTCTGTTCAGTCTGTTTATGTTCTAAAAATCAGGTTAAGCTCTAGCATGTTGGAAAATTACACTTCTGCATCTGATATAAACTGCTGCAACACTGTAAACAAACAAAGAAAAAAAAGCAATAGAAACTATATGAATGAAAGTATGAATGAATACGGAGAAGAAACACAATTAGGTTTCCAGCTTAACCAAACAACTGATAAAACGTTATGGTAAGATTTGTGCAATACACGTAATTGTAGATCTGTACCAGTGTAATCGTTGGGGTTGTTCACAAATTCTCTTTAAATGACTTAAGCCTGTGTGTGCACATTTACCGTTAAGAATGCAGGCAATGCCATTTCTTATATGCTTACATTAAGCGTATGTTTTTCTGGATGACAGCTAAAGCATGCAGCAGCAAGCCTAGAGTTACAGCCTAGTGCTGGAAGAAAATTGTATTGTCCTCATCTTATTACGGTGTGACATAATAGCAGAGAGTTTATTAGACTGAATAACACAGCTTAAAGCGTTTTAATAAAAATAAAATTCCTAGGTCTTCAAATCAAATGAAGTCGAAACGATTGTTTAAAGAACATTTGACTGGATTTTTCTATTTGATAAAAATAGTTGACATTATCATGTTTCACATTCTTTGCATTTTAAAAGACAAAAGAAAAATCCAGTAATCCTTACCCCATACATGATGCAGCAGATGATTTGGCCAGAATGCAAATCAACCAAAACCACCGCACAAGACAGAAATCCAAATAAGCAAATTCTCAAACAAACAAAAGTAAAAAGCTTAAAGCATGTGGTTACTATTAGCTATTTTCTATAATAGCCCTCCCACTCCAAGAAGGAAGATAGAAAAATTGCTAGTCTCTTTACGGAGTACATCAAATCTCATTTTGTTTTAATGTGTTAAAGTGCACGCTGAAAAAGGCAGAATTGACTCCTGAGGAAATAATGTTAAATCAGTTCAGAAAAATGAAGTTTGGAAAAATACTTTCATTTTCCTTTTAGTATTGCAACAAATGTATTCATCTGCCTAGATACTCTGGCATTTTAAATAACTTCACGCTTAAGCTCTGTCATTTTGATCTCCCAAGGTTAATTGATTATTTCTTCAACACTCTTGCCAGAAAAGATCAGAGCGCTTCCATCTTTCCATTAATCCTTGACGTTCAGGGAGAGGTGCAAAACAGTAGTGCTATGATTGGCTTAAATCTTTTCAGGTCTGTCACATCCCCCCCAAAATTATCTCCTGTCTGATCAGTTTCACGTCAGGACACTCCATTTCATTAGTTTCACTCGTATGCCATTTCAAGTATGGTCTAATGACAGGAACATCAAATCTACTTTTGAGTATTCATCACCATTCACCACCAAAAAACCTTAACCCCTCTTATCAAAAGATGAATTGAATCGAGGGTAGTAAAGGAATAGTGAAAAATCTAACTGATTTACTGTGAGAGAAGGAAAAGTTTAAAAACATCACTTTTGTAAAATTGACATCCAGCATTTTGCTGCAGTAAACAACCATCAACATTCAACAAAGCCTCTTGGGGGTTTTCTAGAAGAGACAAGCTTTATCAGCAATTGCATATTTGTTATTGATGTTGTTCTTTGCAGAGGCATAGACGACACAATGGGGGATTAACCCTCACGCAAGACAGTGTGACAACTCATCAGTTGAAAAACAGAACCTGGTCAAATGTCAGTTTTTTAACCAGCTTTAAAACTGCTGGCACAGAAGAATCCCTTAAAAACAACTAGACAAAAGCCCTGCTGAGGTTTGTGGGGAGCCTTCATTTATTTTAAATGATGGCAATTTGTGTTTTCCTCTCTGGAAACAAAACTATTTCCTCCCCTCAGAATGCTGGAAATAACCAGATCAGAGAGATCCTCCTCTGTCATCATCCTCTTCTCCTGCATTTTGCCTCCTCTCTTTTCCCACTTTCAGTTCAACTGGCAGGTATAGCAATTAGCAGTTTCCTCTTCCTTTTGTTTTGAATATAAATGAAGATCTAACAAGTTTAAAAAGATGTTGGGTTTCAGACATGCTTAGCAGTTGAGGTGAAAGTCTCTGTCAGCTGCACTCTTGTGAATTAAAAATTCAGTAACTGACATTCCCAGTCTGTAGTTGGGCGCAGGATTTGGCCCTCAGAGAATGTGGTAAGGGTGGCAAGGTGTGCCAGGTCTCCTTGTTTCTTTGGTTCCAGGCGGAATCACTACTGTCTGGAAAGGCCACAGCTTTACTTAGGTGATACTTAGAGTACCACTGTCCTCAGGGTTTTATTAGGATTACTGTATTAAATAATGCAAAGTAGTGCTAATGGCCATCTTTCTTTGCAGTGGTTTACACTTAGATCAAAGACAGCAAAGTCATTTAGAAACATCCAGGGCACCAAAATTAAAACCTGTGTAAATTAAACACATGTGAAGTGCACAATATGTGGCAAATTAGTACAGAAAATACTGAGAAATGTGCATCTTCAGGATTTGCCTGCACACCATGATGTGACAGGTATTATTGCCCTTTGTACAATTATTTAAACCCTGTAGGAATTCCCAGTGTCAGAGTATGTCAGCATACTGTTATTAGACAAGTTTAATTAGGATCTACCCTGCTGCTCCTAACAAGTATTTAATTAACTTCTAGGCAGGGTAATTAGCTTTAGATTGTGGCTGATTTTCTGCCTCACCTTCTGTTGACACTTGGCCTACAGTAAGGCAGCTTGCTTTGCTGACAGTGTAATGGATAGTTGCTTTGAAAAGACTAATATGAAGGCTGATTAGACTAATAATAAATAAACAAATAAATAAACAGATAAAAAGCAGAATGAAGATGAAGATAAAAGACATAATAATGACTACCAGGCCAAGGTCTGAAAGGACAAAAAAAATTGCACCCACCAGACCAGCAGACAAAAAAGCCTGGTAGAGGGAAAGAAACTTAAAGCCTTTGAGAGGAACAGGGAAAAAAAGTGTGACACTGAAAAACCAAACAAGCAAAGCAAAAGGTTTTGAAAAGTATTTGTTTCATGTGTTTCTTTCAACCGGATAAATGATGAAGCTTAATTACGATTTACATAGTGCTACTGAGGTGCGCCTGTACTTTTCTGAGAAAGACTTTGCCATATAACTGTATCCTTGAATCCCTGCTCTAAAGAATTATGCCCCACTTCCCATCAGCACAATAAAGAATATGCCACAAAGTGAGCATTTAAAACAATTAGCATAGACCAAATGAACCATAGCAAATTGGTCAGGTCACCATTTAACCCGTTGGTGGCTTCTTGAAGAGCTATGTGATTTCCAAACGTGTAGCTTTTGATATATGGTATGCTATTCTTCTACCCAGTCCTGATATATCATTAAAATTAATGGGACTTCATTCACTGCCACAGCTACAAAAATTTTGGGGTTAGAGGGAGGGAACACTCAGAAATTTAAAACCTTTTCCCTATCATTAGGACAAAAGGGTTATAATTCTCTTTCATTCTGAAAGAAGAATAATTTTTTAAGAAGTCTTTTAATTTTTGCACTGTGCCCCAGGTATCTAAGCATTGGTTCTCCCAAACCTAGCTTAATAACAAAAATACGCCAGCATTGCTCTATAGCGTTACCTCTTGCAGAAGAATTACTGCTGCGATTTGCATCATTGTTGCAGAACAGGGGAATGTTCCTTCTAGTAAGGTTCAGCCTGATCTGGGATACTATAGAAGAGAAACTAATAAACACCAAAATGTTGCTCAAAGGAGTATCTACGTTTCCTATACCTTTCCGTTCTAACATTTCAGGTGCCTCAGAAAAACGGCTTTGTCTCACATTTCAGCAGCATCTCTGCTCCACAATGAGGCAGCACCACCTCCGAGCTGAGTGGGAAGAAAACCAGGCTCTGTGTGGCAGTGCTGGTCCTGGGATGTCCACTGAAGAGCAACTGTGAACAATGTGCATGAAGTTTAAGAACTTCCGTCCCATAAATTGACATTCTCCTTTAGAAGGTCAAGGTCTGGACTGGAATTGCAGTGAGATGGTGTGTATCTGGATATAATCTGTTTTCAGCCATGAAACATACACCCATATAACATAACCTCATATATGGTAAATAAGGACGTTAAAATACATTTTGAACAATTGTTTTGTTTTGTTTTGCTTTGTTCTTGAGATTGCAAGCTCAGTACCCCTATTACCATGAGACAAATCAGATATCAGATCTCTTGCATCTAAAATAGTGGTGACTGGAAAATATCTCAGCTACCTTCATCTCTTTTTTGTTGTTGTTGTTTTTTGGACCTAGAACTCTGATTTAATGCTATTTTATGTTGTTCATGCTACAGAAATTCATATAGCATTTTGTACATGACAAAAGAAATCTCTGTGGAGTTAATCATTATACATTCTTTCCCTCTCTTACATTGCTCATGCTACTAAGAAAAGGGAAGAGCAGGAATATCTAGTGAAAGTGTTCAAGAAAGTCTAAGAATATGCAGATCATGCTTTTCCTTTCCCAAGGAGGATGAGCAGTGTTCAAGAGCACTAAGATTTGAAGGGTATCAGATCAGACTTTGACAAATGAAAACACCACAACAGCTGAGGGAATTTTACTATCTATTTTCCCATCCCTGTTTGAGGATGCTCACAGAAGCTCAGACTGAGGAGTCAGAAACACAGACTGTCTGACTGGAGGCACCCGTGCCATTCCACAGAGACACCAAACCTTTAAGACACTTCTGCACGTTCTGCAGATTTTGAGCACTGAAAGAGCTCTGCCTGCATACCTCCACATCCCAGCTCTTCAGCAAGGCATTTCAAACTACCTGGCTAACAGGGCCATCATGAGCTAACTAAGGCATGCACAGTGATGGAAGCTTGTTTTGCAAAAGAACGTAATGGGATCATTTTATATGTGGAGTAGACACAGATACATTTTGGTTTTATCAGTCTTACTTTACATTCTCTTTTGTCAATCCAAATACATATCCTTGTCCTCAGAAGACCTCACAGCACCTGTATTATGATTGATACTGGTACTCATACCTGTACTATATATTCAGACTCCCCAGAGCACTGCCTACCAATAGAAGTAGAGAAGAGGATCTCAAAAGTAACATCATTACTTTAGTCGGGACTTCAGGAGAAGGAGAAAGAAGCAAGAAGAACAATTGACACAACGTTGACACAGGCTCTTTAATATCCCTTTGCCAGTGATCAAAGAATACTGCTGTAGCCTTCATAACATTCATAAAAATTGTTCTTTAAAAATACTTCACTTTAAAAATAAATTGGTGCTCTTCAGTGAATCTTTTAAAGCTTGACAGGACAAAGTACACTACAGAGAACAACACTAGAGGAGGGATACGAGCAATATAACCTAATGGACGAGATCATTAATTCTGTAATTTCTATTCTCTGTAATACAGTTGCCTGCCTGTCAAATACCTATTACATGCTTTCTAGTGAATGCTTCATATGAGAGATGAATGGATTTTTCATAGCAGACATAGATATAACACAAGCCTTTAATGAAACAGCGGGGTTACTTACAACTGCTAAGAAAATGTCAGCATCTTTGCTGCTGGGATCCAGTTTATTTGTACAGATATGTGTGTAAAGACAGCATACCTAGATGAGCTCTAGAATATCACGATGATGGATTCCTACCTGTAAGACTTGTAGACAGACAGGCATTATATGCTATACCTGCTATGAGTAGTAAAATTCTAGATCCAAATGTTAGCCCAATTGTCTGTCAAGCATTTTAAAGTAGACAAAGATATATGAATCAATATTCATTATCATATATATCTATAATCAAGATGAATTACAGAACTCAAATGAGGCTGGTTAAACATTTCCCCTTAATTCTTTTTATAGAAAAATGAAATGAACAATTTATCTCATAACCTTTTTGGCTGTAGTTATCAGGAGCACTAATCACATCCCTGTGGGATTAGAGAGAACTGGCTGTTTCTCCTTGCCTCATAAGACCCCAGAGGTGTGATTATTTCATGGTTACCACACCCCTGTTGTGTCTCACTGCTTCAGTGAAATAAATGAACTGTTAAATTGACAGTTACAAATGAAGTTCCTGCTGGCCATCTGACTGTATGACATTTGGGGAAAAAAAAAAAAAAAAAAAAGAGAGAGAGAGAGAGAGAAAAAAAAAGAGATATCAGGGGACAGTAATGTTTTCTCATTCTTTTTTAGTTTGTTTTCTCCTAAAATCATTGCATGGAACCAGTACTGAAGAGAACTGTTCTCCTGCCCAGTATTCCTTACCAAGGAATCTGAGAGATATGAAGGCATAAATCTCAGCATGAGCAAGCAGAAATACTAAGAAAAAAAAAAAAAAAAAGACTGCTAGCTGTCAAAAAAAAAAAAAAAGCATTTAAAGAGAGTCTATTAGTAGTTCAAATGTGTCAGTCACAGGAGATTGTTTGTCAGGCTGCATCTCACCCAGAGCAATGCACTTGCCTTTTATCCTTGTGACAAGTGATTTCTCAACTTCTGTCCCACCGCTACCCAGCCACGAGACAGCAGCAAGCATTGTGATGCTGCATTCCCTCCTGTTACCTTCTTGCAGACATCCATACACATTGGTTACACAAGTTATTCAGCTCTCTCTCTCACATGCACAAAGTCTGCAGAAGTAACCCCTTCTAGCTTTTGATGAGTAAAACTCTTCCTGCCAAGCTTTATTTGCATTGGAATTTACCCATCCACATCCTGTGGACAGAGCAGCAGATCTCTCCTGAATCCTTCAATTGTGCTGCCAGCTATAAAATTAGAGAGGATAAAAATAAAGCAGTATATTTTTCTCCATCAACAACATCATTCTGCTAATCATCAGCTTCATGGTTATTTTTTTTTTTGTTTGCTTGTTTGTTTTCCCTGGGCACTGCAGACACCTGAAGGATAGTTTCCCAGAGGACATTTTTTCTTTTTGTCTGCCTTTCTTTCCTATCCCTTACACATAATCTGTGCCTGCTGCACAGTCACTGCTTCTGTTGGAGTCAGTAGGTACTATACCTTGTTCAGGAAGGTAAACCGAAGACATGATTGGATGGATAACCTCACTGCTGAGCTGTTTTCCACCTGTTGAGTGGTTCTCGTGCTTCCTCTGGGAACCCCTCCTTGAACTGGGAGCAACAGAGTTAGAGAGATTTAGGATGGATACAAGGAAGAAGTATTTTACAGTAAGAGTGGTTTGCACTGCCACAGGTTGCCCAGAGAGGTTGGTGGATGTACTATCCCTGACTAGATGGCCTTTAAGGGTCCTTTCCAGCTCAAATTATTCTAAAACACTGTCAACTTCAGTGTTCATGTGCTTTACCTACTTCTACCCAGTATTTCAAAGATAACAGTAGGTAGTTTTAGTGATATGCTGGGTACTCATTTTCTTCTCATTTCCTTCCCTCCTTCCAGTTCTTTTCCACTGTGTTTTCCTGGTGATTCTTTCCAGGTTATCACCTCCAATCTCCTTTATGGCCTTGTAATTGTTTAGGTGGATGACAACCTTCTATATAGGAACAGTAAATGAACTGTCATTTGAAAAGTTAAGTCAGTTCCCCCTCTAATTCATAACAGAATTACCTGCTTCTGTGGACAAATCCAGATCTTTTCTTCCTTTAATAAATTCTCACTTACACGCAGCATCCACAAGCCACTTTCAGAGCAATCTTCAGCTGAGAGGAAATTATATCTATTTCATGAGAATTTTATGCTGACAAAGCACTGTAAACAAATTTGCTGCAAATTATAAAGTGGAGTCATGTCTGCTATGCAATTTGTTATACGTGCACTTCTCAGTGTGTCCAAGAAGCAGCTATAATGGACAGAAAGCAATATCTGTCTATGAAGATGCAGTTCTTAAAAAGCACGTCTGCCCACATGATATTTAGGCAGCTCCTGGCATTTACAATGGGAAACAGACCTCAGGAGATCCTCTAAAGACGAGTAGACGTTACATAAAACCATAGACTTGTTAATTTCAAATTGACAGTCTTACTTTTTATTCTTCCTTTTTTTCCTACAAAACTTATTGCTTTTGCTTTGGTTTCTTCCCACAGTACAAATGTAGAATTTTAAGGATTTTATTTTTTTTCACGTTAAAAAAAAAAAAAAGAAAAAAAAGAGGAATAAACAGAGCAGGGAGGAAAGGATGGTAAGCAACTTAGCATTTTTCTTCAAGCTAAAGTGTTTTTACCTCTTTATTACTAAAAAGTGTATTATGCGTCATTTTAGGTAGCACATGAGAAGTACCAGCACATATATTTGTGAACTCCATACACACATGCATTTTTTAGAGTAATGGCAAATATATCTAGCACCAGTTATGTCATTGTGCTGAATGCTAAAATGTTTAAGTGCGGCTTCTGCTTGTTGACATGTCTCTAAAATACGAAAAAGATTGCACTGTTGAAGCAGAAAATGCCAATATTATTCATTTTTACTCAAAAAAGATATGTCTGGAAGAATTTGTTTGCTTCTACCATGAGTTTTAAAAAACAGATACTCGTTTTAAATATTTGTTAGTATCATTTTTCTGTTCACTGTGAGAGAAAAATACTGTGCATAAAGTGCTTTTTCATTTCTTCCCTTCCCCCTTATTTTGCCTGTTTTGTACTTCAAACATCTGGAAAAAAAAGAGAGGGGGGGAAGTAAGGTTTTCCTACTGGAAACAGGACAGCTGTATTCCATATCTTCTTGTCTTTATCCCAGCTTCCGTTCAGGCAAAAGGGAAAGTCTGGGAGACTCTTTTTAGTACTGCCAACCTCATGACAGTATCTTGTTAACAAAAGGTAACCAAAATTTGCTACTGATCCTAATTTACTGCAGCTGAAATTAAACTGTAAGCTCTGGAGGACTCCAGAGGAGAGGGATTGGAGGGGACCTCAAAAGATCATCTAGTCCAATCCTAAATAAGGTGTTAATTAGATAAAATTATCATTAGTTAATTAGATAATATAGATTAGATAATAGATACTATAACAGACAACAGATACTAGATTAGATAGATATCTCATTAGATAAACTGAGATTCCCAAGTAATCTCATGACTCCAAGTACATAGACTACAAGAAAACTGCTTAGAATTAGAATGCATGTGATAACTGCAGAAGCTGTTGATGCTGAGTCAATTTAGAAATTCATAGTGGGAATGGAAGAGGATTGGCAGAGGAAAACCCTCCAAAAGGAAGTTTCTTCTTTTTCCTGTACAGCTCTGACAAATTCTTAACTGTTAGGAAAGAAGAGAAACTCTAACAATGTTATGTCTGCATGAGAGAACATCCTTGGACTTGGTGAAGACTGAAGCAATACGGTTTTGATCCGATGATTCCTATTCTGAATACTGGCCCTTCTCTGCTAAAATTTTAGCTCCCGACACGATGCATAGTCAATGGGATCTGATGCCTGAACTGGCCTATTGAAAGTGTCAGAATGAAATGAAAAGCGACATTTTTGTTAAAAGTCTTCTCATATCTCTGAGTGAAGACATACCTAAGTGTGTGTGTGAATGTGCACACTATATCTAATCTATTTTAAGCTTGCCAGTATTTAAATCTTCAGAAGAGGAATTGGAACAGCTTCCTGAAGCAGAAGGCTCACTGCCAGTTTCTTTTTGAAAGTTAAGAAAGTGAATGCTCTGCTGAATGTCTCCTTTTGTATGTTTTCTCTGTGAATGCAATAATCTCTGATCTTGCCAGGGACTGTGGCTGCCAAGAAGCTCGTGGGACTGACAGGTAGAAACATGCCTGACTACCACATTACTTATCCTTGAACAGCACTTCTTGGGATTGGAACCATAACACTAGAGGAAGCCTTGCTTGAAGCTGTGGAAGAAAACTGGCAGTAAAATTGTCAAGTCTGCCAATCTCTTTGGGGCCTAGCAAGTGGTGGAGAGAAACAATTCATAGAGACAGGGAAAAACAAAAAGGAGCCTGACTTGGCTCACCAGAAGAAAAAGAAGAAATAATAATAAAAAAACTGCAACAAACAAAACCCAAACCAATAAACAAAAAACCCAACTCACTGAATGAAAAGAAAAACGTATTTGGGTCAGTTTTGGAGACCTTCTGTCATCAAGATATTGGCACAAGACTGGATTTTAAATACTTAAGTGTGTATGTGGTCTGCTGAACAGTGACACTGTTATCACTGGGATTATTTTTTGCGACAATAGTTTTCTCTCTCTTTTCCTCAGACTTCTACAATGTTATTTTAAAAAGATGGCATTCTAAACCCACTTTGCTCAGGAAGGAACAACTGCAATATTAAGTACAAGTTGGACAGTAAGTCTGCAGCTATGCATGATGGGGTTCACAGAGATGCTATTGATAACTATTTTAGTTTCTCCAAGAGGAATGAGATCTACCTCCAGGATTTCATGTTGAAGAAATGGCCTGTTCTGGGAAAATGTTTTTCAAGGCAGTGCACAGATGAAGGCTGTGGATCTGGCAGAAATGGTAACACTGGAGCAAATCTGGCTGATGTTGAAGACAGATTCAGCTGTGAGGAGCTGCCTGAGGGATGTGGGAGATTGGACAGTTTGCAGAGTTCCATTTTATTTTGTGCCAAGTCATTTCAAGAGAGTTGTTTGGTGTATAGAGGCCTGACTGATGCTGCTTGCAGCTCTATCAAACACTGCAGTTCCATTTTAACCGTGATTATTAATTAGAAGAAAACATATCCTTTTTTTGGATTATGGTTGTCTTAACATTGGGAATCAGTACCAGGAGAGAAACCTGACTAATTATCTTGTTTCCAAAAAAATCCATCATAAATAGAATGAGCAAGTTACAGAATCCTGTGTGAGGCCTTGAGTCCATTGAGGACAGCAGTAGGTTTTCCACTGACATCGCTATGGCACGATCTCTTTGCTAATATTCAGTTGTTGTTATTCTACTTTGTTGTGGTAGTGAATCTTACAGTTATTTGGACAAAATTACAACTTCCCAAACTATAACAGCGTTTTAGGACTTGTAGCTCTCTTGGCATAATTATCATTGTTTCTTCTAGGGGCATTTATGTCTTGAGGAGCTAATTAGAAGTCTATCGCATGCATTCATTCACGTGTATAAGCAGCTAAGTTGGGTTTCTTCATACCCATAGCACTGGGGAGCAATGCAGGGTTTTAGGCATTCTTTTTAGAAGTTAGCCATTTAGTCAAAAAACTTTCAAAATAGTTAATTGGTAGATAGCACGTGGCCTTATATGAACTGAAGAACAAAGACTTGTGTGAAAATTTTAGTGATCTGGCAATTCTTTAAACATGAGATTTCTATAAAATACTTATAGGGACTTGGAGGAGCTACAAGCTTGATGTTTCACTGTTACTGACGTTGTCATTTTAAGACACCTGTACTATATATGTCTAATTGATATCACATTTCTCTGTACTTTACTAATTTCATAGGGAGACAGAGAATTCAAGTAAGGACAAGAAATGAAAAAACGCTTCTGATATGGCATACTATGCTATATATTTTCCCTACAGAAGGAAATAATACTCCAGAAATAAAGTTCATGATAAAACTTCTCACTGGATAATGTAAACTGCATCTTTGATATCTTCTGTGTAAAAACTCTCCAGGTGACTCTTCTGAAATGAGTCAATGCATATGCCATGTTCACATCTCTCTTGAGTTAGGTATTGCAGCCCTTGGAAAATTAAACTATGATGAAATATATGCATTTCTGTAGCAGCCATTTCAAATGCTGCGAATTGGTGCATTGTACATAAATAAAAGGACCTGATTTTGTGTTTTGAAATCAGTATTTTGCCTTCTGTTTGCTGCACAATGCCATCTGACTCCTTAAAAATCGGCTGATCATTTTCCTCATCTGCACCTGCTATGCTTCAGAAATATCACTTAGTGAATCTTGGACATGTTCTGTCTACTCTGATGTTATCTTTGCCATCAAGAAAAAGGAAAATGTGAGGTGAGAAAAAAAAAAAAACACAACCAAGAATGTGTAATCCAAAGCAAGGAGAAGGAAATGATTCACATAATCAACCAGTGCATTTCAATTTCATTTGAAAAAATAATGAGAGAACTCCTAGACTGGTGTGTTGGCAAATTTTTCCAAAATTGACACATTAGCTGATATCATCAGCCTGTATAGGCTGTAGACTTGCTCTACCAAACCACTGAAGTGTGTGCTTTCCTTTAGTAATTTTGTTGTACAACTGATTTTAGTAAGACAATTCAGATATGTAAGTTTAATGCTCAACATAATTGCTTTGGACTAGAATGTTATAAAGAGATTTCACCTCCTGAGGTACAATGAATCTCAACCTGCATCATCTACAACAAATTCACTCACCTTTAACTTGAGTGAGATTTGAAGACAGCTGTGCTAAGGAAGAATTAGCATTTATAAAATCACTGAGAGTAAAGGATAAGGCGCAGAGGTGCCCTTGGGTGACAGTAAAGATCAGGCTCTATTTTAGGCTCTCTCCAGGTCCCCATATAGGCAACCTGAATCTCCTCACCTTCTAACTTTGAAAGACACATGGCAAGTTTCCAAGTAGTTCGCTTAAGCAAATATGTTTCTTTATTTATGAAGGGAATTTCTTATTTGAAGATTACAAAGCATTTTTGAATTAACAAATTTTTTAATAATGTTGCGAGGTGTTAGCTTTAGAGGTAAACCATTTTGCCACATTTGTTTTCCAACAGAGATTATTTTAGAAATTATCTCACTGTAATAAAGTATTTGGTCTGTGTTTAGCCTGCTTCCTTGGACTGCTTGGATAAAAAGAGTAGGTCTGCTCACTGCAGTGTCCGGGTTGCCTCAAGTTCCTGAGGTTCCACCTAGGAAGCAGAGGCGGACTACGGTCTTTCACTAAGACTCTGACATATGCAAAATGTTTAGATTTGATGAGTCTTGCTCATCATGGCTGAGATCAAACTGTGTTATTCTCTATCACAACAGTTTCCTTGAAAGGCAGATCTCGAGAGGCGAAGAAGTGAGAAATGAACGGGGAAGTCAACTGAAGAAACAGAACTTCTTTACTGAGATCTACAAGCAGTGAAGAACTGCTTTCCTAAAGAATCTTGTAGGATGAAGGAAGAGAGAGAGAAGATGGGCAAAGATGACAGGAGCATGGTTCTGTACAAGGAGAGGTTAAATAGACTAAGAGCTGTTTTTCTTGAGAAAGAGATGATTAAAGAGGTTTATAGATCCCAAGTAGAATACAGAAACTGAACAGAAAATGCTTATTCTCCATTTCAAAAACTAGGAGGAATCAGCTAGGAGGTCAAAGAATATGTTCAAAGGAAGCAAGAAGAAAATTCATTTCCATATAGTAAAGTGAAAGTGGTGTACTGCCAGAAGATGTGGTTACACAAATGCTTCTTGACTTCAAGGGTTGTACAAGACCATGAAAGAATAATTTTTCAGAGGGAAATCCATTTGAGGATGACTCTTCTTACTCTCCCTGAGCCTATGATTTCTGAGAAGTGTGAGATGATGGCCCCTGTACTTCTTCCTAAAGCCTCACTTGGCTGTTGGAAAAAAGGGCTAAGAAAAAAGGAAAATAAGGAGAAAACAGAGTGAATGACAGATGAGAAAAGGGAAGAGAATGAGAGGCACAGGATCAAAAACATGTGACTGAGGAAGTAGAAGGAATGTCAAGTGTCCTGACAACTCCCAGCAATCTGTTGACATGCCTTGACCTTCCCAGAAGCATGGTTGGAGATCGAAACAAAAATGGGTGCTTCAGTACCCAGTATTCTTTCCCTCTACATTTCTCCTGCTGATGGCTTGAAAATCCAGATTTGCTGGGGAGGATATGAGGTGCTCTTGGTTACTTGGTGGGCCACTGAGAGGGAGGACTTGACTTAAAATAGAAAAGTGTCACTTATAAGAGGTTCAGGAAGACAGCTGCTGTTGGAAGTCTAGATCTGAGAGTCCCATAGGCTCACTCAGTATAGACCTTTTTAGTCTCTGCACCATTGTACCCATCCAGGCGCCATCTGAACTGTGGAGCTTTTGATATAGCGAGGAGGTATCTCCAGAAATGTAGAAAATTAATCGCAAATGCTTGTCAGAAAAGACAAAGAATCAGGGATTCAGTGTAGGCTTAGCTCTGTGTTAAAATGACTTCTCTGCTTTACTGCAATTTCTCTTATGTTTCACATTTCCCTTTACCTCTGCATTCCTTGAGTTAGTTCTTAAGGCTCCCATCCTCTTGGCTAAGGATAAAGAGATAAAATCTTTTTTTCATTATTATTATTTTTTTTCCTTTTCCTCCCTCTTACATGGAAACAGGCTGTTACTGTCCAGAGTGAGGACCTCTTGCTCAGAACTTCTCCCTCCTTCTGTTTCCAGGGATCAAGCCAGGGGCACACTGAAAGACGGAGCTGTACTGCCATGCATGTTAAAAATGATTTTACTTGATAAGTGTGAAATTACATCTAATTACAAAGTTAATGTAAGTGAATGTAATCAGATAATTACAATGGATAATGACATGATATTTACAACTTATAATGATCTTGTTATTATACTGTATATAATGACATTATCAAAATTCCTACTGAAGTTTCTTTCCATCTTTAATTGGCCTTTTTATATAAAACAAATTATCTTAAATATTTCATAATTGTCTGACTGAATCCTTTACATTCTAACATATAGATTTAAAGCACGATTAAGTGGCTTGGAAATATTACAGTTATACATTCTTTTATAAAAAAAGAAAAAAAAACAGCTGCTTTTTTAAGGCGTAGTGCAAGAAAGCCTTTGAAAAACTCTAATTTCCATTCTTTTTATTTCACGCCACTTGAAGGAGTGTGTAGAATTGTTAATAGGAGGCAGCATGTGGGCAAAGCCCTATCTTAGCTAGCCACTGACCTCAGGACTATTCTCTTGGGCAAGTCATTTCACTACTTTATCCTTTGGTTTCCATGTTTGTAAAGGAAGAATAACGATATTTCATCTCATTTGTGAAGTGCATCATAACATACAGATGAAAACTAACAAATATCAAAAGAAAAGGAAATTAAGATTCACAGAAGGAATGAAGACAGACTTTAATTTTAACGAAGGCCCTCCACTTTACTAAAACACCAGGCTTGCCTAATTTATGAATATTGGTGCATGTCCCCTACCCCCTTCACACAAAGCTCAGATAATTGGTCTTTGTTCAGGGAGCTGCCTATGGGTTGGGATAACAGCAGGAGCTCCCTTTGTGAGTGCTTTGGGCCCTGCTCCAAAGGTCCTCTCAACAGTAGTGCATTCAAGGCCACAGCAAACATGAGGCCTGATTCATGTCACCCACGTTACACTGCTTTCATGCCAGTGTAATTCCATTTAAAGCGAAGGAGTTACTCATGCTGCATAATACTGAAGTAATTCACCTGATTTCAGTGAAATTACTCTGGCATAGAGTTGAAGTTAGACAAAGAGTGATTGGAGTCTGTAGGACTTGAATCTTAATTGTTTTCTGAAGTCTGCTGGGTATAAAATGATAGGATTCTGGCCTGTGTGCATTTGACGCTTTCTCTGTGTGAAAGAAAGTGCTCCAACCGGAAAGTCAGTGCTTTAGAACATTCTTATCAGTGTTTCATGATTTCTTTTTATGATAAAATCAAAGGAGTAAAAATGTGGGTGCTAAGCTGGACTACAGCATAAGAGCGCTTCACCAGACCAAGTCTCCTTTTTCTTTGCCATGGCTAGATGAGGTTAGAGCAGTTAGAACACTGGTTAGGGCTCCATCAGAACTGTTCTGACAAAAAGCCAAAGGCCATGCTGATTCTCAGCAGCTCTAGAAAGGCAACATCAACAAACAACTTATCTTTGGATTTAGAGGTGAACACCTTTTATCTCCGTGATAAACATGGCTGTTCCTCACTGCCTTCCCACTGTTAATGAGAAGAGTCATGCAGAAGCTCTGGTTTTTTCAACTTCCATCAATCATTTTTCATCTTTTCTGCTGTGGATTCATGAAGCCTGTTGTGCAATAAGGCCTGTGCTGGAGCTCCCAGCAGCTCAGACAAACAGGAAACATCATAAAGAGGCTAGAAAAAGTGGATGGGCTTGAATTAGTTTGTGATGGATGCCCAAACCAGAAGTGATGACCAGAGAATATAAAGAGATACTGTTGCTTGCACATTGCTGATTGGCACTGACTAGTTTGTGGCTAACATTGCCCATGCAAAGCAAGAGTGGGCACAACATTAAAAGGAAATAAATGAAGTTTTTTTAGGAAAAACTCAATGCAACAGAAGAAATAGAAATTTGATAAGATTCTGAAGACAGATCGCTTTAGAAAAAGATTGCAAATCTGCAGGTGTTCTCTTATGTCAAACACCAGTTAGAATTCAGACAAATTGTGGAGTCAGCAGCAGCGTAACACCAGAAACATCAGACTAGAAAACTGTCATCTTCTGTTACTGATGTACAACGAAATACAATTAATTTTAATGAACAACTCATTTATTTGTATGAAACCCAGGAAACATGAGACCTCCTGGAATTTACAATTCATCCCAGTTATAATCTATAGTTTCTTTAGTTCTTCACTCACAGCTGAATATTTAAGTAGCAGACAGCATGGATTTGACCACAATATAACTGCAGTGTGTGAGAGCAGGGAATGTTCAAGATAAAGATCATCTGAGACTACCGAAATGCTGACTTGGTCACTGAAAACCAGCCAATACCTTTCTCAGTGGCAGAGGATATATAATGTTGTTTAACCATCATGCAAGTATCGTCTGGTATAATGTCCAAAAATGATTCCACCACAGAAAGCTAAACAAACTTCTTCACATCTTTGAATGGACATGGGAGGGATTCCATTCGGGCAGTGACGTGGTAGAAATTAACAAACACACAGAGGAAAGGGCAAAAAAAAAAATACAGTGATTCACAGAAATGGTCCTTCTAGACATTTTACACATCTGTGGGAAGCCTAAGTGCCTTTCCAACAGTTAATGTGCCAGGGTATGGTTTCCTTAGTTGGACCAGAGAATAAACATTAAGAACAGAAAGTTTAAAACAAACCTGAAGGAGGGCTCTACCCATCCTAAAGGTAGGTTATTCGAGAACATGAGGTATATTAGAGAGACAGAATAAAGCCGGAATTATTTCAAAATCAGATGTTCATAGTTTTTGTTGAAGTCCAACAGATGTGCAAGTGATACAAAGACTCATATTCACTCAAATACACTCAGCTAGAAAGTCAGTTCAGCCTAAGAAATTAAATAATCCAATTAGTTGATTTGTGGACACAAGATGAGCATCCAGTTTGATCATAAAGAATGTCATGCTACAGAGGGTGCAAACTACTATCACTAGATAGGTATAGAGCCTTCTATGCACTTATTTATCGGTTGTGTAGGTAGGTTATTGAAAATTAATGTTTGGTAGTCATGAAGTTAAGAACTGACACTAGTTCTTGCCATTATATTAAGGAAAAATGAGAACTGAAGGGAAGTTACTCCTAAAGCATTCACAGGGATGAGAGAGGTAGAGAAAGAAAAACTTCCTGTACTGGAGGCTGAAGGATCGTTCAATAGAAGAACATGTGGGAAACCCTTCAAAGACCAGTTTGAATTTTCAATATGGCTTTCAAGAAAGTCTTTGAAGACAGACTTGGAGATAATGCAAAGGGAGAGCAAATTCAGATATAGTGCTTAATGTACTGCCCTACTTTGACAAGAGTATCTAGCTATGAAAATAAGGGGAGCCTAAACCACTCAGAAGTATTAGGCTGAAGAGAAACTGTGGGCAGAATTATCAAGGTAGGCCTAGCAGTCATTTGTTCAGTATTCTCTCTGTTGAACAGTTGCAAGAAGAGTGGCCAAGTTATTCATATTTATTGACATAAGGTTTTGTGGAGCCAGTGTCAGGGAGGAAGTTTACACAATAATTTCCAGGATAAATTAGATTAATTCCTATGAATAAGATAAGATCTAATGGAAATAGTGCAATACTATGCACACAATATCTACTAAAAAGAAGTTATTAGCTGTATATAGAGGAGCCATACCTACTGGAAGCATAGACGATGGAATACTACTCAGATATAAGGAAGGATGTAAAAGGGAGGGTAGTATATAAAGACTTTAAGTTACTATTATGATGCAGCAAAGAAAAAAATAATATTATTCTAGCTGTTAGACTAGGTGTTTCCAGTAGTGATGGAAATTGGAATGTTGTTGAACAAGAAGCTTCTGTAGTGAAGTGGTGTTAAAATGAGTTGGATTCAAGTTTTAGTAGTTACAGAGAAGTTCTTCTACAGTAATCAAAGGAAAGGACAGCCTGTTTTGCAAGAGAAGATGAAGAGCTCTGTTTGTTTAGCCAAGAAAAACAAAAGTTGAGGGAGGGAATTACTGTGCTCTACAGATATGTCAAGAGAATAAGCATCAGAAAAGAGGAAAAGCATTTAACAAAAGAATAATATTGACATAAGAATAAAAGGCTGTAAATTAGCTAGGAATACACTTAAGAATAGAAATTAAAAAAGACTTGCAGATGTCAGAGCTGTAGGGCTTGAGAACAATCTTCCAAAGAACCTGTGTGGACAAAAAATCCCAACCACTTTCCAGATAGAAACAGATCAATTAGTGAATTCCAATCCCCAATGCACTTATCTATGAGGGGACTGGATTTGATGGCTTTGAAGGTATCTCTAAACCCTGTGCTAAAACACAGATATCCTATGTTATTATCTAACCGTATCCTCAGTGTTATCTTTTGATAAATGCGAATAACAATATTGATGTATGTCACATGACTCCTTTGAACCATATCTAGAATACAAAGTATAGACATTTGTAAGCAAAATTATTAGAGTTCATTAGGAGGTCCCAGAGAGGCATTACAAATTCAGTGAAAGAATATATATATGTATATATGTGTATGAATTTATACATATATATATAAACATGTACACACACACACATCTTCTTAATATTTTTTATTTTTTTAAATATTTTATATTTTATTTACCTCCTATTTTAACATACCTTATATTTTATTTCTATTTACATACGTAAAATAAATTTTGTGCGCATACTGCAGTAGGTAGGTTATAAATACATCATTTGTTTTTTAAATCTATTTCCCTTATTCCTCAAAAATACTTATCCTGCCCTTAGTTTTCAAAAGCCCTAAAAATGTAATAATACTTTATTGACACCTGTAGTGCACTCTTAAAAATAATGCATGTGGCATTACAGTAAGAATATGGCTTTGCATGGTTGATGTCACTCAACGTTTGATGTTTTCAGTAGCATAATGTTCAGGATCTAAAGCTTGCAGGTGGTGGATACAAAAGAACACCCAAATCCTAAGCAATAGAGAACTAGGTTCAGTTTAAATTACAGTTGATTCTGAGCAAATAAATGTTGCCTCTAACCCTTCATAATAGTCAGGGTTAGTTGATACTGGCCAGAAAGGACAGACTTGGCCATTTATAATAAATCTATGCATTTTTTTGACTACGTTATTTATGAAAATATTAATTATAGGTGAGAAACCTGCTGTGTATGAACAGATAACAGCAAGAAATGGAGAAACAGCCAAAGGAGGGATGTGATCAGTTTGAGAGCACTCTGTGCTACAGAGTGTGACTCAGTGCTGAAAGGTGAATACTGGTGATTGCTTTCTGTTCAGACCTGCAAGCTTTGCTCTGTCACTGAAGAGAAAGGAGCTTATCAATTTCCTGTTGCTCCC
The DNA here is from genome assembly GCF_019238085.1 of Lagopus leucura. Taxonomy (NCBI): domain Eukaryota; kingdom Metazoa; phylum Chordata; class Aves; order Galliformes; family Phasianidae; genus Lagopus; species Lagopus leucura. The sequence goes on from NW_024962262.1 coordinate 40,601,768, forward strand.
AGGTATGCTTCCTCCTGGCAGGGGGGTGACATATCAGGCCTCTCCTGCATTCTCCTCTGACAGCACTCAGTTTTGCTTCCAGCATCTCTATTAGCTGCAGGATTTTTTTCCTGTGCAGTTTTAGTTTCAACAAGTGCGAGGATTTGAACTGGTACAAGTACAAAGATGCACTCATTCCTAAATTGTCACTTTCACAGCCATAACTATCAAAGTGTTGCCATGCCACTTTCTAGGTCAATCTATGGCATAAATATCCTGTCAAAGGCACAATGATTTATTCATTCCCCTCAATGATAACTATCATATGGTGGGACTCATTATATGATTGATTTCAGCTTATTTGAATGATTGCATTGCTGATGGTGGACGCAAAGGGGGGCACTGGAGTTCTGGGAACTAGGCACATAACACTGATATGTTTTCATGGGAACACTTTCACTGACACACTACTTCTCAGGCTTCAGCTCCTGTAAGGTTGCCAGATCCCCTTTGAAAAGAAAAATAAAAAATAAAAAGGGGGAGAAGAAGAAAAAAATGAAAATTCAAAGCCTGTCCTGCTTAAAACCCACTTGGAAATTTGTGCCTGTCACTCCTGATCTCTCTGATGGCAGTTGCACACTAAGTGCCTGCCTCAGCGAGATAGCAAACCTGTGGGAGGAGATCAGCCTGGGAGGAGCACAACTTGAGCAGTGCTCTCCATCTGATCTCAGATTGCAGGTCTTTGCTGGTGGCAGGTGGAAAAGCAAGTGGATAACATCGGCTCTGCTGAACAATCACAGTGCTCCTCTGCGGTTCCACACACCAGTAGTTATTTCAGCTTCGTTTTAGCCTTGCAAAGATGTAAGAAGATTTAAAATTTGGAACAGAATGCAAAGCTTCATTGTTTGGAGGCAAGTGGAAACTTACGTAAAATACATGTCTTGAATGTGTATCTATACAACATCTGCAGCTTTGCCGTGTGAATGTCAGGCATCTTCTTTCTCCACAGTTATGCTTGGTATTTATAAAATCCATTCCAATGAACTGTTTTGTAGACGAAGGCTAAGAACAGAGTCATTCCGTGAATTTGGCTAAATAAAACCCAATGTCTTATGGACTACATCAGTACTTTGCAAATTCAAGCTGTTCAGAGAATAGCTTACTGTTAAGGGTACATCTATGTTCATATCTTAATTCAGAGCACGAGTGTGTTGCCAAATAAATCTCCTACTTGCACTTTGTTTTGCACTGTGGAGCAGTCTCCGGCTAAGCAAACTGGATTCCTTTCAGATGAAACTAAACTGGAATAAGTGCTCCACATGTGCACCTAGTGATCTTCAACCACACACACATGGGAGGCAGTCTGAAGTGAAAGTGAAATACACAGACAAAACTATTGAACATACACTGTGAGAACTGGTTCTCGGCACCAATTTCCTTTCCAGCCGGACACCTGCTCATACTCACCCACACGCTTTTCTGATGGCCATACAGCCTGCAAGAATGCCAGTTCTGTGGACAACATGGTCTGAAAGACCAGTGAGAGAAAAATGACCCAGCCCTGTCATCATTCATTCTTCATTCATGAAAAATCCTTGCAAAATTTGGTGTTTCTAAGGCCTGTTCCATGCCCACTGCGCTGTGGTGCAGCCCCTTTCCCTGACCCCCAGCTGCCCTCCCCTGACAGCTCCATGCCGTTCCCTCGGGCCCTGTCGCTGTCACACAGAGCAGAGCTCAGCGCTGCCCCTCCGCTCCCTGGGAGGAGCTGCAGCCGCCATCAGGCCTCCCCTCAGCTCCTCTGCTCTGTGCTGAGCACACCCAGGGGCCTCAGCTGCTCCTTTAACATTTTGCCCTACAGACTCTACACCACTTTTTGTCACCTTACTCTGGGCACAAAAAGTCCCTTTATAAAGTTTACTTGTATGTATAAGAAGTTTTCAAAATGCAAAATCTAAAGGATCAGTAGTAAATGATTAAAGGGTCAATAGTAAATGATAAACCATTTTATTTTCTTCTGTATTTTGTGATTTAGACCTGTTTTCTTAACATTCTTGACCTGCAAAATGGAACAGAAATTTTCTATTTAATAACTTACACACAGTTTGTCTCTCATGTTCAGCCTCTCCCCAGGCCCCACTGTAAAGTCACCATCCTGATTGCACTTACAGAAACCTTTCAGTAGTCTTTGGAAACAACAGTGCTCAGCCAGTTGGAAATATTTTGCAAAAATGCACTTTCTCATGCCTGAATACGATGACTCGCAAAGCGATCTGTTGGGTCTGACGTAAAGGGCCTGCCACCCCAACACAAGCAGCAGGTGACAGGTCACACTATGTGCTCTCCATCCTCTGGAAGTTCAGATGACATTGGTTTATTCTCATCCCTCTTCCCTTGAGCTATCCTAAAATACAGCTTTAACTCACAAGAAGACATGTGCGGGATTGATATGTTTTACTTCATGGGCCATACAGAAATATTGATGTGGTTTTATCTGTTCAATCTTGAACCAGTTATTATAGCTCCAGAGAACCCTGATATTAAGCTGCTCTTTGAGTCTTATCCAGGCATAATGTGCTGTTTAGTTGAAAGGCTGGCACTGTGAAGAAGATGCAGAGGGTGTAATCACAGCCATTACAGAGAGCCATCAGTGGAGCCAAACCTACACTTTCCACAGTCAGCAATAGGCAGCTAGATGAATAGGAACTATTAGAAGCCAAACCTAGCACTCGATGTGTAATAGACAGCAAAGAGAAAGCCTGTTAGGGAACTGTTTCTACAAAAGCGGTGAAATACTGTCATACAGAAAGAGAAAAGATTCAGTACTAGTTTAAAAAGGCCAGCTTTTCAGGATAAACTGTCAACATTAATATTGGAAAGCTGCCACCTTTGCCATCACTGCTCATATCTTCAAATTCTATGCTTCAGCCTTTATAAGTGGAAAGAGTTTATTCAAGTGATGCTGCTTCTCCCAATTCTTTTTTGTCTTTTTGGAGATAGATTATCATTAAGGTCATCTTTAGGTCATTTCTATTCAGTGATTAAAAGGAACTGGAGCATTCTAGGTATTTTTGATGCTCCCAGAGGACTCTTTGTCTCTCTTTCCTCCTCCCTGCCCACAGCGCTTAGGAAAAGTGCACTTCCTCACTGCTTCTCAGCATGGGGAAACATCAGTGACTTCCTGAGCAGAATCTCCATGGGGAACAGAGGAGGTCAAGAGCAGTGTTAATAGTCACCTGTGTAAAAGAGAAGCAGTAGCTGGTGAGGCCAAATATTGTTTAAAATCAGTATTTATGAGAAGTTTGCATTCATTCCCATTCTTGACATGACAACCAGACTGTCTCAACAAATCATGGAATCAGAGGGTTCAGAAACATCTCGTCAGATATTTATCCCAGCCATCTGTGTGCTAAATTGAGTAGCATTTTATTTAGTGTGTTCTATAACTCTGCCTCCTTTGATGATGAGGTCTCTGTCAGCTCTATAGGGGACTGAATCTATAATAGCCTTCCCTGTAAAGACATTTCTGCCACTTTTAAACAGTTAATGGGTGCAGACAAAACATTTTCATAGGTGAAAAATCCCATAGAGGTGAACCTTCCTAGTGACCATATCCTAAGGATCTGGTTCAGTACAAAAGCGTGGAGCATAATAAAGAGAAGAGAAAAAGATAGAAAATGTAGAAGGAAGAACCTTCTTTTGTGATCCTGAAGCAACACTAACAAGACAAGTACGACCCAAGTGCCTTTTGCTGACATAAATTGTCATCGCTCTCAGCCCATACACAATATCACATATAAGATTTAAAGTTTCCATTCTTTTTAAGTTATTCTCATGGCTTTTTGTGTGTGTGTGTGTGTGTGTGTGTGTGCGCTGTTATGCATAAAATATTTCATCTGTGACTGCAGGTGTAATTAAAGCTAGGATTCTCAAATGGCCTGTGTTATATCATCTATTTTCACTGAAGTTCATTGGTATTTAGAGAACCAATCCTCCCAGTTTTTTTCAAAAATCCCTGCAGGACTATGACTAAACATTACAAAAGAGCACCCTTTGAAGGGTATAAATATAAAATTAATTTTATATTTATTAAAAAAATGAAGAAAATTTAGTGATTTAAGGTTGATATTACTCAAAATACTATAAACAAAATACATAACTACTTAGAGGATTTTGGTAACCTTATGCGAGTAGAGTAAAAGGAGCAGTAAAGAATATTTTTGAGCTGAAATAATGGGTGATTTATTTCTAGAGATGTATGTATAGTAAAATAACAGATTTTATAAATAACGTGTCAGATATTCAAAGGAACTCTCACTCAAAGGGAGTTTGTAATAAGTTCACTTCAGTAAGCTGAAGACCCTTTGAAGTTCTTTGAAATATTCAATAATGAGACTCGGATAAGTGATTTTTATGTATAGTTGCCCTTCCTGTACACAAGGACAAACTAGCTGACACTGCTGTAACATTTAATATAAAGACAAATAAAACATTTGCTAACTCAGGTCCTAAAAATCTCGAGCTTCACATGCTATTACAGCCTGAGAGTTTCAGACAATGTTCATTTCCTTTATTCCTCACACTCTGTTTTTATTTCATGGTCTTAACAGTGGGTCAACACAGTACAAAGGCATTTTGTTTATCCTGTTGGACAGTGACAGAGGTAGATTTGTTAACAATTTGCATACACAAGATGAGTCTTTCACAATGGTACGCGGGTAGAACCTAATTTCTTGTTTTCTTTCACAGTTTATTAAAGGAATATGATGTGAAAGTGAGAAAAAGACTACTTGTAGGAATTGCCACAGAAGAAGTTTAGATTGTCAAAGACTGTTAGGAATTTTATTTAAATTTTTGGAATGTCTAAATGCCTTTGTAGACCTGGCTAAGAGATGTATTGTAAGATGTAACATACGATATTCAAAATTACGATCCTTAAAATTCTTGTTTGTAATTCAAAAGACCAAAATCCACTACCCTCTTAGTTACAAACTTTAGGGTTTCCCTACAATTATGTTGCTCTGGGGACCCAAAGCACTTCAGCTTGGGCAGAATTGAGAAGATTGTCAGCTCTCTTACACTTAAACTTTATTCAGTGTACACATTTTCATTCATTCACACAATATATTCTGAGCTGGTAGACAATCTCAGAGCTAGGTTGCCTCCTGCCATTGTTAAAGAAAGAGGTGGTGGTCCTCAGTAAATGGGTAGCTTGAGAGTTTGAGATGTGAGATCAGTCAGTTCTCTACCTGAAGCTCTTAAAATCTGGTTGTCTTTGTGGGATGCATTCATCAGCCCAGTGAGGTGTGGCTATTTGTCTTTCTGTTCAGTTTGCTGAGGCTGTTCTTTGTATGGAAAATCTTCTTGGGTGGACAGAAGCAATGAGGCTGAATGTGGCATTCTGGTAAAAATTGTTTATGAGCAGTTTAAATTCCAGGGTCCCAAGAGCTGCTGGCTCCTCTTATCTAGTGTTACTCGTAGATAAAATCTAACACCATCTTTAAGAGAATATATAAATAGGAACTAGAAGTCAAATCTTTTGCCTCCTGGAAAGTTGTGTTCATGCTCATACTCCTCAGTGAATATTTAGTTTTCTGTGTACAAATAAGCAACTTAAACTTGAAAACTAGGCAGAGCTATCTATCCCTGCATTCACTCTAGATACACCTGTAATTTCATGGTACAACCTTCTTCAGGGGGTCTGACTCTTGGCACTTCTCTGCACATATTCTCTAACCACTGCTGTTTTTCACATTGTTGTGGCAAAACCAGCATTTTTTGGCTTCACACTGTAAAGAAAGAATGTGTTTCTTCTGTTTTTGAAAGAAAAGTTTCAGACCCCTTTTCAAGAGGAAAAGCAGGATGGATATCAACGGAGGTTGTAAGAGTAGAAGTTTCTGATCACTGCACTCCCAAATTCATGCCTACTTGTTTTTGAAATGGGGTTGCGGAACATGAGAATATGGGATGGTCTTCAAAATGTGGGGAAAAGGATAGGGCTGAAAAGGGTATTGCTGGGAGACATGTTATGGTTTTGAGGAGGTAAGGCATGTTGAACAGGTAATTGTAGTGAAGTGAGCCAAACTCATTAGCATTGCTTTGCTGACGGTAGTGCATCCTGCCTGTGTTTGAAGATACTGTATTCCAGGGCAGAAAACTTGTCAGTGTTCTTTTTGTGAGGTGCTGACAAACTGTAATGACTCCTTACAGGAGTGTGTTTCTGGCAGGCTTACTCAGTTTTGAAGGGCTGGAAAGCAGTTGCAGCACATTATAAATTAAGGGAAAGAAAAGAACTGTGGAACGAAGCAAGTATAGCAGCCAATGAGATGGGTAAAATACTGCAATATATAGCATGAACACAACATTTATAGCAAGATCACCCTAAGATCAAGGAAAAAAAGCATGTACATTTACAGGAAAGCAAGAAATCCTGAAGTAGATTTGGAATAACAAGCAAAGGTATTGCATCTGGATACTTGCTGCCTCCTATCTTTATTCAAACACGACTTTGTGTTCCTATTTTTTGGTAGTTATATATGACCTTACAAATGATACTTAAATAGTGACAATTAACTTGGTGGAAACAGCCTGTAAAATCATAATATTACTTAAGGATTCAAGGCTGAAGAGGAGATACAATTCACTCTTACTGGCTTTTCTTGTGCAGTGAAGAGTTCACTTTCCATAGCATTTGATGAACTTCTCCTCTATTGCATGTCATTAAGGTAATACTACCTCCTTGTCTTAAAGAGAAACTACTAAAGACTATCCAAGCTTCACTTGCTACTCAGATCACTGTCATTGGATAGCATAATCTTTAAGTAATTTAATGCCTGAATTGGCTTGTATCTAAGCTCAGATATTTTTACTGCTTAGTCAGGACTGGTTTATAACTCATCTGTGCTATGTGCAGAGAGTGCTAGGATATGATATACATCTGCTTCTGTTTGAAAAATGACAAGTAATCTGACCTTATTAAGTCTGATGATATATAGGTTCATTATCCCTGGACATGTTTGAATTCGATATTTAAACTATGCTTCACAGTCTCCTGATCTCTTTGCTGCATACAATGGTAGATGGTGTAAGTTCAGCAGTACCAAGCGGAACAGATTGCAAGGAACAGTCACCCACCAGTGGCGATGATAAACAACCTTTTACAACAATCATCTAGTTAAAACACCATTAACAATTAATGACATACATCACAGAACTTACTGAACCCGTTTAAGACTAATTTACTGGCTATAAAAATATGGCATTAAGAATTTATGGATCATTAGCTTTTATTCCAGAATGAAATATTGCTGACTGAAACTCTAAGGAACTGTTGAAAACAATCAGTCACTAAAACTACATGAAATTAAAAGGAATAATGGCAAAAAGGGAAGTGAAGGCAAGGCTTGTAAGTGTTTGGGTAGAAGAAAGTAACTTCTTATGTGGCTGAATGGATGAAGATTGCATTTTCAGACAAGATTGAAATCTACAATTAAATAATTCAAACAAAATTTTAATGTACAATAAATTCTTCCTTTCCAAACCAAGAAATATTAGATCACAGCTGATCAAAATTCTTATCATGGTCTATTAATCACAGTCAGTTATTTTGAAACACTCTTAAAGAGACTATAACAATGTTAAAGTTAATTAACTAATTCCTCCAAATAGTTAATACATAAATTCAAATTTAGCAGCTGCTACAGGCTTATATATTAGAATTTCAATTATGCCTTGAGGCGAGCACAAGACTATTAGAAATGGATTAGAGTTAGCTATAATTTCCAGTTCACTGTTGCCCAATGAGACTATCACAGAGCAGAGCTCTACTTGTTTGTAATAGAAAAATTTTAAATGTCATATACTCTAAAGGGGTTTTAAAATAAGGTGAAATACTCATGTCATTCTGTACTGCTTCCATAGGAAATACTCAGGTTTATTTTTGGTGTGTTTACTTTTCTTTAGAAGCTGCCTGTTTTCTGGATCAACGTCGACAACGTTTTCTAGATTTTTACAGACAGCTAATGCAAGGTTTGAAAATCACATTTGAATGGTCAACTCCTTATATTTTTTTCACCAGTTTCCTTCTGTATCTTCCATAAAATTCTGTAAGCTACCTTGGAAAGCAGTTTCGAGGAAGTACAACAGCACAACAGAAAAATTGGGATTAAGATTAAACTAGTTTCAGTAAAAGCATGAAAAAAATTGTTTATATATTAAAAAAAAAGATAAAAAGATTATTAGTAAGCTCTGTATTTAGTGTGTCTAATATTTTCTATTATAAAGAAGGTTTATCACCTTTAACATAGCAGTTCAATATCCTGATGATTTGCAAAAACATTTTGTTCTTTGACAGAATAAAAAAACCCAAGTCACACATAAACTAGTCTGGTTTTTTAATTTGAATTGCATGGTTTCCAAATAAGAGTCCAAATTGAGTATGGAGGATTGAGGTGGTTTGGAAAGACAGCATTACCAGTCACCACCTGTAGTCAAGACAAATAATCTTGAAGGGTATATATGAACTGCACATTGCTGGGAGCTCAAATCATTTTTTTTTTTATAACAGGCAGGTTTTTCTAGTTAACAAAGAGCCTCATGTTAGACACTGCAGCAGTCTGAGAGGCTTTGTGTCTACCCACTGACCCTCCAGGGAAATGTTCTCAGTACTACAGGTAAGGTGAACTGTGGGAAAGACGAAAAATGGAAGTGAGGAAGATTCTTTGAGATTCTTTCAACCAGATTCTTTGAGTGTCTGGATAAAAGAACCTTATTTCTCATTGGAAAAGAGAGTAACTGTCCATTACATGCATAGGTGATGCTTCCAGAACAGGAGCTATCTGTCAAGAATCCAGACTTGGAAGAGACTCACTTCCTGTCCACGTACTTCCCTCTAACAAAGCTACAAAACTTTCACAACAAGCCAAACTTGAGGTTTTCATCATACCACTTTTGGATCTACAAACATGATGGTAAGCTTGATAAAGAAAAAATCAATGAGAGAGCAAATCATATGGTTTCCTCATTTAATTTACCAATGCAAAACAAATTTCATCAAAGTATCTCCCTCAATCTCAGTGCTGCTTATGCTATCATAGGGTCAGTAGGACTACGTACAGCATTGCTTAGGACTTCATCTCATTCTCATTTTTGTCCCTGCCAAAGCATGAAAAGATTTAAAGCGAGACTAACATCCATTTTTAATTAATATGGAGTTCTGGATGTCATGTGATTTTCAAAATTGTGTTCTCTGTAATTTCCACTTTAGCAACATTTTAATTTTAATCTACATTTGAGTCAAATGCTGAAATCTTACCATCCCATGGAGTGTAAAATTGTCTCAACTTCACTGCAGGACATCACTGTCACTGGATACATCAAAAGGACAATACTCCTATGTAAAAGTCTATAATGAATCATAGTCTATATTCTTCAGAGCATTCTTTGCTTACATATTGATTTACAAGAACCATTCATGGCTTTTCAAAATTTTTTATTAAATAAAAAGACATGGACAGAATGATGCACTGTTTGCTCAAGGGCAGACTGCACTATGCTTAAATTAATAAAGGCTGTGTAATTAGCAATATTGCCTTCTCATGGCATGAGAGGTAAATATAGTGAGACAATATTTTTGTAATGGATAAATTCTCAAAGAATGCAACTGGATGTATCTATATCATTATTTGAAATGAAAATCTGAGTCTAGGTCTGCATAAGCATACATAATTTCTTCTCTGTGTTTATGTGTCTGCTAAGACAAAATTAGTGTAGGAAAACACATTAAATTTTGGACAAGCAAGTTTACACAATAAAGCATACATCTGACATTCCATTATTTTATGTTTTGCAAAACACACTTTTTATCTTCAGAACATTTCATACACATTATTTCTTTGGTTTCAACATTTGTAGGATTCATCTGTCCTCTTCTCAACCATTACCCAGATTTCTCTAAATTCAAACAAACAAACAAACGAAAAAGTGAAAAAATCAGCTGGAACAGTTTATTTTTACCTAAATACGTAGTAGGATGCAAAATTAGAGATTTCAAGTCTATAAAGCAAAATTATCACATAACCCAGTCTTCTTCAAAAATGCCTGTAAATGCATTCTCCCAAAACATTTCAAACTCTTATAGTTCATGCACAAATCTAGTAATCACTTCTGTTCAACAGCACAATTTAATGTCTTATGAGAACTCATATAAATATAAGTTGTAATACCAATGTTTTTCTAGTTTTGTAGACCAGAAATACAAATCAGTATATTTTCAAAATTCACTCTGGTTGTTCAAAAATTCTTTGCTTTATAAACATTTTTATCTAGAACAGGAAAGGAGCACTTAACTGAACCAAATTTTGGGCAGAATTCTCCTTTGCAGTTGCACTACAAAAGTCTACAGTATGCAACTCAGATGCAAACAAGTGTAAATTAGAAATAATTTGTGTTACGTGTGTAAATTACTGTATAAAACATGTTTTGCTTGACTAAAAATTCAAACATCATTTTCTTGGATCTCTGCATCTGAGTACATTGTTTAAAGAATAAGACTGAAACTTTTCTTCTGGTCTTGGCAGAATCTGGTTGTTTTTTTTTGTTTTCTCTGTGTAAACTCTAAAATTATATGGCTATGTGATATTCAGTAGAATTAGTTTGGTTCAAGTAGATGAACAATAAGAACCATATTATTTTTCTCTGCTTGGTCTTTCTGGCAGTTCTCTGCACAAAAGGGATATGGGAAAGGGTGATGAAACAACTTTTGCTTGAGAAGTTTAGAACAAAAGAGCTGCTACAACCTCCTTCTTCAGTTCCCTATACTTGAGACCACAATTTTAGCTTCTCTGTCAGTTCACTGGAATGGTGGAAGACGTGTTCTCAGGATATCATCAATCTAGATTTAGATATAATCCTTCCCATGGATGGCAGAACATATATTTCTTCTAACCCCTTGGTAGCATTTGCAAAAATTCTGTGAGGTCTTTCTTTAGTGGGTGATGGAGCTGAGATTCATTTAATCTGTGTGTGCACACAGAAGTGTGTGCACCCCTGATTTATACTTTTGCTTTGGGTTATCAGAAACTAGGGAGATAAGAACCATAGAAAATAATATTAAAATTTATCTTCCTATTTGTTCTTCTCCTCTTTTTTTTTTTTCTTCTTTTTATATGCACAATGAGGTTTGTTATAACAAATTGAGGTTGCTTCCTGTTTGTGAAATAATATATTTCTCTTTGCTGAATAAATTGATTCTGAAGTCCATGTTGGTATTATTTCATTAATTCAAAGGCCAAAGACCTTCTAGTATATTAGCCCAGGGTGTAATTATTGCTAAATTAAAAGGAAGTACCCTTGAGATATTTTGGGCCAAATCCTCAGTTGGTTTAACTCAGTATTACTCCACTGAAGTAATAGCAAGGAGATGTGCATATTCACTGAGAAACAATCCAGCATTGATTATAAAGAGCCCTAGGAATGATTACTAATAGCTTAGTTATAGAGAAATAAGTTCCAAGCGGTTAACTCCATCTACTTTAAATTATTTTAACTAATTTGGAGGACATAAATTGAGGAGTTTTAATTTTCCTATATGGTGGTAATGGAGACAAGGAGGCTTCTTCAGAGAGTAACAGAGAATGGTTATCCATTTATAATAAATGGTTATGCATTTATACCAGGGCCGAAATTAGTTGATTATGTTCTCTGTCAGAAGATAATAATGTGATTGCGTTCAAACAGATGTATGACTTAGCACTTGCTCACTGATGCCAGAGAGCGAAGCCAGAAACAATTTCTGTGAGCTGATGTCACACACCATGTAATCCTAGCTAAAAATTATACTGAACCTTATCCTACCAGTCCCACAGCAGTGAAGAGGGGCTCTGAAAATCAGCATCAGCACACAGCACCATGTGCTGCTTTCCAGTTTTTCCTGTTAAAATGTGGAGACATAATGAAATATTATTAAACAGAGGAAAGAGTCCTCAGGAGGTCTTTTTTTTTTTTTGTCTTCCTTCCCAGAGAGAAACACCTCTATGTATGGATGTTGATATACATTTTCCATAATGTCTCTTCTTACCTTGAGCAGAAGAGATTCTGTAATGTTTTGGGCAATGATTTCCAGGACTTCTCTTTAGGATTTTTTCCTTAATACGTATGCTAAACCTGTTCTGCTGTAAAGATACTGAATTCTCATTATCCTTCCCTGGATGGACATCAAAAACTGATTTCCATGCTTTCTACAACTGTCGATTACAGTGCAGCTCAAAGCCTCTCAGCAACGCAGGCAAGACTGAAAGTCAACTTTCCATGTGAGAGAATGAAGCCAGACTAAATTTGCAAGTGGAAAGATATAGAAAATTGTTCTTACAGTTCTTGTTCCTATCCTAGAGAGTGGCTCTCGCTTCTAGGATCTCCAAAAAAGACCCAACTCTATCTATACAGGCCCTTTTCTTGGCAACAGCAAGAGCAGAAGCCAGCCTGGCTTTCTGGCACAGAAAGGCTCTGGCACAGCATTGTGAACAACAAACCCATGGCAAATTTGGCTGCCTCCAGTAGTCTGCCACAGCCGCTTCTGTTTACCCATCAAAGAGCTCTCCCTGCTTTTACATATTAAAAGATTGCTGTGTCTCCTCTTTAGTTTTATTTTCCCTTCAATTTTTTTTTTCCTATTTCTAAAATCTTTTTTTTCATTGCTTTGTCTGTTGACTTCCTTTTAAACTGTGATTTGTGTAAGCCTTGTTAAGCGAACGTGGCATCATGGTGCAGTGGATGCATGACTGAGTGGAAGTGGAACAGAATCAGTGCATTGTGTTTCTTATCTCTGACATTCCCTCGAGTTTCATCCAGAATTAGATATGTCTTATATTTTACCTCCAGAAGTGTTATAACTTTTACTCATTTCACTCAGCAAACTGCTGTAACACAGGTCCCTTTCAGATGCATTGCTGCCTCTTTGGTTTTTCATTTTGTGTGTATTTGTTGTCTCTTTTTGGTGCAGTTCTGTGCATTTGTCTTTATTGAGTTTCAAGTTTGACATCCAATGTATCAAGATCAATTAGATTTCTGATATTGTCTTCCTTTGTCTGTTTAACATTGTGTCACCACAAATGTCTCTGCTCTGTCACCCAAATCATTCATCAGTATGTCGAATCAAACTGTATCCAGAACGATTCAGTGCGGAGTCCTGCCTGAAGCACTCCTATGCTGACAATGCATTATAGATATTTGCAGTTTAGATTCTTTTTTCTTTTTTTTTTCTTTTTTTTTTCCAGTCAGTTTTACATTTATTTGATGGTGATTTTATCTAGGGTGGTACTTCTGTTACTTGTATATGTCCAGATAGGCAGAACAAACTCAAAATCCTTGTCACAGGTGTATCACAGATATTGTGTCTTTTTCCATCACCACAGCAGTTGTTCTCCTGCAAGACGAGAGTAGATTGATTTGACATGATTTACTCTTGACAAATCTATGTTGGCAGTTTTAATCACCTTAATATCCTCAAGATGCTTATGCATTCTTATGCATTGATTATTTAATTCTTTGTCTAATATTGCTTCTGACACTGAATAGACTGTGGTCCTCTTCCCTCCCTTCTAGTGATAGATACTATGCTCTTTCCACTGCAGTCTTTAGAGTCCCTTCCCAACCCTTCTCAAGTTATCAAATGTACATCTAGTGTCCTTGAGCAGGTCTGTCTGATTCTTTAAGAGCTCAGTAATGAACTTCATCAGGACCCACTAACTTAATTATTATTATTTTTTTATTACCTAAGCATTAATTTATACGATATTACACCTTCTCTGTTCTGGCCTCCATACTATTCTTTTTCTAAATAAACTGTGTTAACATTTGATCTCAGTTAATTTTTTTTTTTTTTTTTTTTTTGGTAAAGACTGAAGGAAAATAAACATGGGAGGTTTCCTCTTTATGTCTGTTACTTTCTGTTACTTGCTCTTCTCTATTAAATGATGACCTTATATTTTCTTTTATCCTTCTCAGATTTCAAATACAAATCCTTTTTGATTTTTATATACCTAGCTGGTATTAATTTGTTTTGCACTTTAACATTTCTTATTTTGTCCATCATGCTTATGCTTTCTGATTATAAATATCCTGTGGGTATGGATGGAGGTGTTTTAATTTATATTACTGGAGTGGATGAAAGAATCCCTTATTGTTCATTACTGTTGCACTGCTAGAGGTTATAGCCTCCATGCTTGATAATCCATTTCAATGGTATATTAAGTGGATTAGTGTAAATCATTGCTAAGGGTGAAATACAAAAGATGTTCTGAAATGCCCTATCATATATTGCTTTTCCCACTTGTGTTTTTTTTCAAAGAATTCCATATTTCCATCTTTCTCTGCTTTCTACTTTTTTCTATGTTGACATAGTTGTACTTTTCATGTCACCTTTTTTTTTCAATAGCTGCAAGTCCTTTTGCACTAGTTTCTCAACAGTTGTTTACACAAGAAAACCTATTTCAGGGAGGTTTCTGATTTTATGAAAATCAGCTTATTTTGAAAAGCATGATTAGTTATAGAGGAATTGGAAATTGTTCAAGAAAGCTTGAGCAAGATAATTATTTTCCAAAAGAAGGCTGAAATATTTCCTACAGAGGCCCCACAGCACACATCCTTTATGTGAATCAAGGAGGTTGATGACATTTTTTTGCAGTTAGAAAAGCTTTCAGACATTTAACTCAGACTACCTTTGGTTCACACGCATGATTCTAATTTTGAAGCACATTCTAAATGATCAGGCACGTAAAGGTGGAAAGATTGTCTTAAAACCAATGCATTTTATTCTCACATTAGTTTCAGCTTCTCTAGTATAAGCCCTGATTTGCATACCAACAGTCAGTGGCAGAAAAAAGTTTAAAGTAAGAAAGTAAGCTTTGTTGCTGCAGATCTCTCAAACTTGACTGTGAAGCATGGGTGGTCTCATTTGCTATTCTCCAACTTTTTCTCATCTTGTGAATTGATTGTCAGAGAACTTCTTGCTTTTGCTGTGCAATGTTTAGTATTGTTACACTCCTGAAGCAAAGAATATTCGATGAGATTCTGTTGTTAATAATGTAGAAGAAATTGACATATTGGATCATACATTTATGATACATTTAAAAGAAACTAATAGTTGATACCTCAAAGGAAGATGTTCACATTCTTTAATTTGCTATATCCTTGTAGTGTTATTGAATTGCTTTACACTTACTAGTTCAGAGGACAGCACTGTCCTGTCCTTAAACCAATTAACTGGATATCATCCTATTGATAAGAGTTGTGCTGGGACTGTTTTAATAGTTAACAAGTTCTTTGCTGGGATAGAAAGATAAAATTCTTTTACTTACAAACCAAAGTGAGACTGTGAGACTAATTTTGAACTTCATATCCTTGAAAATACTGTTGCAACTGTGTAGACATACAAAAAGCTTAAAAAAAATCACTGCAGAATGAAGGATACAGAATTTAAAAGGGAAAAACAGTTAATTTCCATAGATTTTTCCTCTTGATGTAGGGTAAAATGACGATGATATCGGCACTAAGGTATTGGAGATTCCTTCTAGTAAAAAATATAAAGAAGTTTTTTTACATCATTCATTAAAGTTGTCAGTTTTAAGGTAGCAATTAGTTTACCTAATTCCAGCTGCAGCAAGTAAGATCTCAAAACATAAAAGAGAAGGAGCAGAAAGGAGATTTGTCATCATGTAAGCCTGATGAATTTCCTCCAGCAGTACTTAAAGCATAGACTGATGAAATTTTATGTCTATTCATAATTTGAGAATCTGGGAAAGATGAATAAACTTCCAGGAAACTGACTTCGCACAACAAAGATATCTCTCTTTAAAAAACATAATGTAGAAATTATAGACCACTTGACTAACTTCAATTCCTGAAAAAGTATTGAGTAATCAAAGAAAATATTAGTAAGCAGCACAAAGGTAAGGAGAGGAGGAATAGTCACCATGAATTTGCCAAGAACAAATCATATCAAATAAGTTGAATTTCCTTCTCAAAGTGGATATCAGAGCTTGCTGACTTAGGAAAAACAATTTGTTACTTTTCTTGATGTTAATAAAGCTTCTGACACTGTCTGACATGACATTTACATAAGCAAGCAAAGGAAATAAATAGACAAATTAATGGATGTATGTAAAATGAGTTTAAAAATTGTACTTAGAGAATAGTTAATGATGTTTCACTGTCAAAGTGAAAGGCTGAACTGCATGGAATTTCACAGGAATCTATCCTGAATATTGTCATTACTCCGAATGTAGATAGAGAGATGACCATTTTATCACTGCAGGACATGTGAATCCTTTCGTTTTTGAGTAAGTTCCAGAGACTCTGATATGAACAGCTTTAGTTTTGTTCTGCCTTTTTGCTGTAGCCAAGTAGTTAGAAATGCAATCATGTCAACTTCCTCACCTAAAAGTGTTCCCCCTCTAAAAATGTATCCTGTCTTATTCTAGGAAGGATTGTGTAACTTGTAGACTGGACTCCCAGAGCCAACTGCAAGGATTCTCTTCACTCCACTGAGTTAGGGCTCCCCACACTCATTGAGCATGACTATATGTTCACCACGTGAGTGTGAAGGCTCTTGTTTGTGTGCGGAGTGTGTGGGGAGAACAGGAGCATGCACACTGTTGAATGGTTGTGTTAGTGTCAGTCATAAAAAATGAGTAGGATGCAGGACTGACGAGTATTTTCAAACTGACATTGCAGCCAACTGGATCAGTTGTCTGACTGCCAAAGGCATCATGAATTTAGACATAATGGCAGTGAAACAAGCAGCAAGTAAAGGGGGATGGGTCTGAAAGGCAAGAACCAATAGGTTTCATTCAAAATAAAAATCTAAGGCAAAAGGGGATTTTGTTGGCTTTGTTTGCACTCATTTGATGATATGTTGAACTCTACTAATTGATTCCATTAACAGGAAACCTGTCTTTGTGAGGAGACTGGAGTTTTCAGAACAAATGCTTTTACAGATTGAATATATTATAAAGTTGGTTGTATTTGGCCTCTTAGGCAAGATACAAAACAACATCCTTGAAGTTCCATTAGTAGAACACAATGTTCACATCTGCATGATCCCCATAATGAACTCCTTATCAGCATTATTTAAAAAATAACCTGAAGCTGAGAAAGCTGCAAGGAGGGTACCTAGGAGAAGAAGATTGTAATGAGCCTTCCCTGTGAAGTTCTTCCTCATTCATCTACCAGGCAGATCTATGATTTCCATTAAGCTGCAGAGATTCCACAGTCCCAGAGACCTTCATGCTAAGGGTCTGTTTGCCTTCCTCTCCAGTAGTACTTCTGGTTGTTTCCACCAAGCAGATGAGCAGAAATTCTATGATTCTACTCTACGATTCCATTCTATGATTCTATGAAATTGCTCTGCTACGTGAAGCTATGCAGTATAAGTTTTTAAAGTAATGCTTTAGGACAGAAATGGAGGTTCAGATAATAGATTAAGAAAGCAAACTCTCTAAGGAACCAAGCCTCCTTTTGCCAAGTATGTTTAAAATGCTATGGTACCCCTGATTCTTGTCTTCCCATACCATAGCTACTTTCACATAGGAAAACATTTGCCTTATGTTAATGATGTGCAGCTAAGTCACTACAACTCATAGGAACTGATAATGAAAAACATAGTTAGGACTCATGAAACTGATATAATGTGAAAATTATATAAACAGAATACAGGATCCTGTACAGGATACTGAGTTGCATATATCTCTGAATGTTATGGGAACTTTCTCCAGTCTTTTGCCAGCAAGATAGTCCATATCATCAGGTAAGAACGTTTCTCTTTGCTTAAATCAGATTTGCAAAAAGAAGAAGCCTTTTTTAGATCTGGTAAGTTTACTCACCTATAAGTTAAAGAAATATAGTGTGAATGAGATTAATAAAATACACTGACTAAAAGCTATGTTTTAGAATTTGTCTTAACCTACTTCAAAACACTACAAACCCAAGCATTACTGGCTTTAAAGCAAAACACATGGTGGAATTTATAAAGAACTATAGGTTTCCCTAGTTCTGAGATATACTCTTCAGAGAAAGATTCTATAACAGAAGTGACATCAAAATACCACATTTAAAGACAATTAATCTTAACATAATCATAACAGCTCAACTCTAATGGCAAGCCCACAGTGAATGATGCTCATGCGTTCTGTGTATTAGTAGAGAGAAAGCTCACATCCCACTAGTTTTTGTCACTGCTCAAGACATAACTGTATTCTTGTGAATGCTGGATGACTACCAATAGAAATCCAAAACAGAGATTTAGCAATTAAATCAAATTTATGTGTTTAGCAGTAGAAAGGAGCAGTTTTATGTTTCTTCCAGTCCATGGGTATTTCATTCCCAGTCCTGCATAAAACAATATTGTTTTGGCTTCAATACTTTATATTCTTGAGCCCCAAGCACAGTAGCTTTCTGCCTGAGATCTCCTCTTTCAGTAATACCCACTGAATCAACCATATGGAAGAAAAATGGCAACAATAAAAATTAAAAGAACAGGTCATCAAGAATCGACCAACCATTTATTTGAGTCACGTGGATTGTGTGGCAGCACTGGCAACATTTGTTCAGATTAATGCTCATTCTAGAAAGAGACACTACTAATTGCGAAACCAGAAGAATGAAATTCAGGACTGATACTGCTTAAAGGACAGGCAGATTAAGGTAGAGAAACCTGAGAATAGCATGCTTCTGGAAACCACTAAGAACATGAGACATTACAAAATATTTCAGCAACTGTGTGTTTTGTCTGTGTGAAAGACAGACATACCCATCCTTATGACCACAACCTAAGCAACCATCAGGAGATCTCAGAAGGTGATCTATCACACTTCCATTTTGACACAATAACTTGTACCTATTACCCAGTTGAGGGGTTCAAGGAATCTCTGGCTTGCTTTTATTATGTAAAAAGTCATCATTAGTCATATCTTTAAAAAGACTGATGACTTTATATAATCTTTATGAACAATGTCAAAATTTTTGAAAAGTCAAAAAAAGACATCTTTGTCTTTTAAAGAGTGTTGTATATTGTATGCAATTTAAATGATAAATAAAATGCCACTGGGGTCAAACTATAAAAAGAGATGGTTTCACACCAAAACTGTTGACTCAATAACATATCATGATGCTCAAGAACTCATTGCTATTAAGAACTCCAATGTTCACTAGAAAATATAGAGGAGGTACCATCAACTCCTGAAGTTCACACTCTGTGAGAAAAATATTTTTGGAAATTACTAGTTATACTCTATCAGTGACATATTTTTATTGCTGATAGAGAGGATTCTGGATGACTAAAAAGAAACTTGCAACTGGGGGGCATTCATGTAAGCAGTAACAAAATGGCATGGCTGGATTCATCTTACCTAGCTTTAGGTCCACAGCAAAAATAGCTGCATGTGAACCAACTGGCTAATTGGTGGAGTAAAACTATCTCATCTAGAACTGTTTCCAACAGCTAGTACCTTCATGCGTAATATTCAATTAAACAACAAATGTACAAGGAAAAAGAAAAGGGGGGGGGGGAGGGGGGGGAAGAAGGAGAGGGGGTTGTTGTTTTAATGCACTTATGAGATAAAAATTTCTACCTTGTTAAAAACTGATCTTTTAAAGGACATTTGTTGGATGGATTCTGATACCCCGCTAGTAACGCATCATAAATAAGGAAGGGGTTGTACACATTAAAAAGAAGGTATAAATGCCTGTCATCAACAGAATGCTCTCAAAACTATTCATGAGGTGGCCTCTAATAGTGCAAGAATGTACTGTTAAATAAGAATGCCTTTTTTCCTTTGTGTCAATTTAATGTTAATATTTTTATGGACAGTTACTTAAGAGGCAAATTCTCACTATGGGGAAAAACCTCTCACTGTTTAATAACACAAAGGTGAAAATACATGTAGCATCTTCTGAAAGTTGTCTTTTACCATTTAAAACTCCTTTTTTCTTGTTGTTTTTAAAGACATTATTTCTCAGTAGAAAGAAAACCTAAAATGTGGATGCTACAGTGCTATTTTCGTGAATCTACAGGCATCCAGACCAAATCAATACTTCTAAGAGGAGTGCAAACTGTACCGTTCATCTTAATAGGGTGTTTACTTTGAAGTCTATTTATAACCTTGTAAACATTATTTTTATTACTTATTGATCTGCTTGCTTACTAGAATGGCACCACAGACTTCTTTCTGTCACAAATGGAATTTTTAAAGTCTTTTTTTTTTTTATAGGCTCTCTATCTTGTCCCCAGTCTGACAATTTCAAGAACATACATGAGGAAAAAAAAGGACTAATCTTCAAGCCAAAACCATGATTCTAAAAATAAAGATATTTCTGAAGCATCAGACAGGAAATGAGGTATCCCAGAACTCAGTGCCCATAGGAACCTCGAGGAAAAGAAGCTGTTACCACGTATCTTGGTAAGTAGCATTGCCAAAGCTCAGAACTGAGAAATCAAGGCCAAGCAGCTAGCTTCCACCAGAAACAGAATGAGGTCCAGTGCTGTTTGATATGGTGTACACTCACTGCCAATTCACAGACTGCTTCATGAAGCTGTCTATTCATTTGAGGAAACAAGGATGTACACAAGTTATAAATCTCTAAAATACTAGCAGAGAGGTAAGAGAAGTGTAAATGATGAAGGAGGCAAAAGAAATGTATTCCCTCACTTACACTGCAAGTTTTGAAGAATATGGGTTATATGAAACAAAACTAATTCACCATTTCTCACTGCTGAATGTTCCTGTAGTACCTTTGAGCTATTCAGACTGGAAAGTGAAATTCTTTTTTTTTTTTTTTACATAACACAGGCCTCCATTGATTTCTGAAACACAATCAGATTCACATCTGTACCGAAGTTGACACAATCTTGTTCTGTAGTTAATTTTATTAGATACTGAAAAATTCCAGACATTTAACAAAAATGAGGCATGTAGAAAGATTTTGCAACTCTTAAAAAAAATTCCAGCATCTTAAAATGATAAAATGAAAATTCTACTGAAAAAAAAAAAAAAGAGCATCAAATTTGCATATATAATCAGCCAAAGGGAAGAGGGTTCATATGGTGGGCAGACAATTGTTACATCCTGTTCTCTGATGAAGCAAGCACAGACTCTGTTTAGTGAAGAAGATGGAGAGCAAAATACTTGAACTGATGGAGAGAGCGTGCTGCCAGAGTCACCTTTGAAATAATCCCTAAATGACCAACCTCACAAGAGCAAGCAAGGGGCATAAATGAGAAGACACAGTGACAACTACACAAATTCTTTTATCTAACAGGATAGTAATAAACTTATAGCTGTCACCTACTTAGGAATGGAATGGAAGGAGACTTGAGCAGGGATACATGTTAAAAAAATAAAAAAGCTTTTGCTCAGCATTTGGTATGCTGTGGTGGGAACTGGCTCTGCACTGCACTCCAGAACCCTGGGAGGAACTCATCACTCCTGTTGCACTGCTTCCAGGGGATGTAAGAGCTCTTCCTGGCATCAAACTGAGACAGATGAATAATAAACCAGATTACTTTATTCAATT
This sequence comes from Lagopus leucura, assembly GCF_019238085.1. Taxonomy (NCBI): domain Eukaryota; kingdom Metazoa; phylum Chordata; class Aves; order Galliformes; family Phasianidae; genus Lagopus; species Lagopus leucura. The sequence continues at coordinate 40,623,308 of NW_024962262.1, forward strand.
AGAAACAGGGGCCTAGCTTTTTTCCTATTTAAATTAACATTGGAGTTAACTAAACTAGAAACACAGGGAGTGCAGGGGGTTGCACAGCCTAATCTGGAATGGACATGCCAGATTTTGAATTGCTCAAATCCCCAGTCAGTCACATGAGATGGTTCAGTAGATGAGTCTGATACTGAGTAGGCGTTCCTCAGTCTACATACTTTTCTGAACTGCTTTTGTCTCAAAAAATCTCATGATGTCTCTCTCATCTGCCAGCCAGAGAAGCTGTAGAAAAATACAGTTTCCCTTGAAGTATTAGAACAGTATCATTTCTTTAATGGTATTACCCCAGATTCACATGGCCTCTAAATCTGTTTCAGTGGCCCATGACAGGTTTTGCAGAAAGAAGAAGCAGTAAAGGATCTGTGAGGGGTGACAACTTCTTAAAAAACACAAACTAACACCAGTGTCTTCAGCAAGGGAGGACCATGAAATCTCCTTGCAAAATGTCCTGGGTTCTGAATGCGCCCCTTAGCTCAAAGCTGTAAGAGTCTAAAAAGTTTGGAGCACTTTTTGCTGAGAGTGGTGATGAGGCAGCGATTAAACACCACTACTCAAGTCTTAGTCTGTTGATGGCTCCAGGCTAATTAAAATATTTTATAAGATACTAAAATATCTCAAAAGTTTTATTTTCTGACAGCATGTCTTTATTATACCATGAGGAGAACAGGTATTTCCTATTACAAGTTCAAAGAAAAGAATGTATTTAACAGCTCTGTGGTGTCCTCATCCCCTACTCCTCTTTAATTTACTCCTCTTTAATTGCCTGAGATCCCAGTAGAACCACTAACTCTCAAAATCATCCTGCTTCACAGGTATTTACATCATGTGTTATTCTGTATTTGTATGTCTTTCTGTACCTGCTTCTCAAATTCTCTCTTAGCTTTTCTATTTCTCATCCTACCTTTTACCTCTTGTATGTTTTTCTTTTGTCTTCAACTGGGTTAGAATTCTGACCTCACAAGGAGACTATCTTTGATGCAGATACAGTCTTGAGGCCTGCCATCTAAACATGTTTTTATTTTAAAAGAACTTTCCTTCTTAATTTCCATGCTGATTCTCTGTCTGCTCACCATTCTCACACAGTGTGAAATTATGTAAGAATTAAATTGAAATAGGTGTAGGTTTTTTCTTTGTTTATTGCTTTGTTTTAAATACCATAATCTCAGTTCTCAATCTCTGTAAATTTTGGGCTGAATTTTATTCCAGGTCACCAGGAGATAACATTCTGTCCAAGGTGGATAGTCCAGTCCAGAGCACAATCACATCATCAGGGCTGACATGTACAGATATTAGTGTATGGTTATTTAAGAAGCAATCCCTCCTGCTCTGCAGTTTTCTGTAGTTATTTATATTTAGATGAAGAGTGTGTGAGTGGTGACTGAAGTAGAGAAAATGGGCTGTTCAGGTCTTTGAAAGCATTCTGATGCACTTCTATTTGTTATGAATAAACAAGCCAAATATAGCATATGTAGTGATTCAGAGATCTAGCGATTAACGCTGCTTGGATAAGCTCAAGCAAATCTTGATTTCAAGCCTGGATTGCATGACAACAAAAACTTTTTTTTGAAGAATATTATTATTTTTATTAGGATTTTTAGGAGGTAAAGAGGTCTGCATAAGTGTGTTAGTATTGTTGTGAGAACAACTTTCTTGCCAAAGCCTGTCTCATACTGTTTTTTGATAATTTTGCTGTATCAGAATTTCTGTTAACAACTTCTTGAGCACTGTCTGCCAGGTACACATTGGCTAGACTTCCCAATCTATCTGCAGGCACTTAAATATTCTCAGAATTATTCTCTTGCTGCGTCTTTTTGTGCTACTATGTGAGAAACTGTGTCAGGAAAATATTACCTTCATAAAACATTTTACATGCTAAAATAATGTGTGTTAGCAGGTCTCCTTATGCCCAGTACTGTCCCTAAGGATAGCCTGGCTACTGCAGCAATGTGAGAAGAGTGCAACAGCACATTGCTGGCTCATTTTCAACTTGGTTGTGTGCTGTTAGCTGTCCCTCAGTTGAAGTGCATTTGAGTATCCGTATCTTTGATCCAGTTGCTGCATTCTATAAACCTGTGTTTGCAACATAGACAAGCAAAGTCCTCTTGCAGTGCTTTTAATTAGATGAATGCATTCAGAAAGAGAATTCAAAAATTAAACGATATCTGAATGAATCTGGAGTGAACTTAATGAAGTTCAGTGAATGGTAATTTGCTTACATTGGTTATGTTATACAGCAGTAATAAGCCTAATTCTAATTTCAACCTCAGTGTCATGAATTCTGTGCCACTGAACTCAATCCTAAATGTTGAGAGCATTAATTCAAGCAGCACTCACAATGTATGTATTTTCCTTTGTAATACTTCTTCACCTTTTCCAAATATTTCTTGGTATATCTGGGTTCTAAAAGAGAGAATTCCAGTCAATTTACCTGTATTTACTTTTTAAGACCTTGTGAGAGATAATAAATGCACTGTCTGTCATTGAGCTTTATGTCCCATTCTCTCTACATGGATGAGCAATGCAAATAACAGCCCTGCTGTCAAGCTGCAGTCTCATTATCTGGAGTGATCTTCCCTGCCTGAATGCTGCATTATGATCTAGTTCTCTCCCCATACGTCTCACTTGCCTTTGTCTCTACTGCATAGTGCAAGACTTCTGAAGCAAAGATTGTATGTGTGATAAATACGTGAGCCTTCTGTGTATTTTCGTAGAATCATAGAATGGCTAGGGTTGGAAGGGACCTCAAAGATCATGTAGATCCAACTCCCTTGCCACGCACGGGCAGGGCTGCTGACTGCTAGACCAAGCACTAGATCAAGCACTAAAATCTCTTTTGTTTGTATTTCTGAGAATCATAAGAATGATTTATATGTTGGCAATGACTTCTGGAGGCTACCTGGCTAGACCCAAGTTCAAAGTACCAAAAGGGCCATCTCTGTAGTTAGATCTGTTTGCTCAGGGACCTGACTAGTGGAGAGCTGAGTACCTCTAAGGGTAGAGATTCCGCAGGCACCCCTCCCATTGATTGCCCACTCTCTCTGTGGCAGTTATTTCCTTTACTTTCGATCTGAATTTCTCTTGTGGCCTCTTGTACTCCCTTTCACTATTCATTCCCCTCACCACAACCTCTAAATCCTGTTGGCTGATTATTTGCTTTCTTATCATACAGCTTGCCCACAGCACAGATACCTAGCTCACGTAACTTCAGGTTAAAAGATGCTGTTTGCAGACTCTCTGTTGTGCCTTTCTCCAGCGCTAGGAACTATAAGACTTCTCAGAGATCTGTGTGGGTATCTGTACCTAAGAAAGCATTTTTCAAAAGCTCACATCTCTTGCTCTGATTACCTGTGTCTCTCTGAAGACCTAAAGGTGTAACCCCAATTTTCTGTAAAAGTGTTCTGTTACAGCTCTCACAGCTGCTCTGCGGGCCCACAGATCTTACAGGATCACTGCTGAACTATGGATTCCCACATCATGGTTCCACCACCTCAGGACAGCGTGACAGAGGCCTCCAGCTAACGGTGGTGTCTTGATGCTGCTGAGGGCCAGCTGCACCAAAAGCTTTCAGGTCTAAGCATGGGCCTAGTTAGAGGCTGTCCCCAGGAGTGGGGACTTAGCAACAGGTAAGAAGAAAATGCACAGGAAGACCAGATACAAATGAAACCTTAAAAGCTACTTCTGAGCACATCCATTTCACTGTTAGAAAACAATAAAGGAGGATGCATTTAGCCATTCATTATTCTTTTCATCAAAATGCACATAAAGCTCTTCAATAGGACACTGTAATCGTGTTGACACATTTCTATGACTACAACACTATGTCAGAATCGTTCTCCAGTGAAGAATTGCCAGGGATTTGGAAGGAATGAGGGAACTTTTTTTCTTTTTCTTTTTTTTTTTTTTTTTTTTCTTTTCTATTCCATACTGCTTAAAATGAAGGAAAAAAATTCAGGTTTGTGACCTTCTACAGTTACCCAAGTAAAATCACTTCTGATTTTCCTTTTTTTTTTTTTTTTTTTTTTTCTTTCACAAACTTATTCATGAGAATGTCTGAATGGCTATTATTTTAATTTGCTTCTCTCACACTTCCTTCTTTTATAGTTATCTTCATTAATGTTACTTTATGCAGCACACTCAACATAAAAAACCTGACAATTGAAACCTTTTGTTGATAATGGGAAATATATTTTTGTGCCTGCAATAAACTGAACTAAGATCTTAATCATCAGCATTTCCTTTCTTTATTTTTTTATTTTATTTTTTTAATATGTTTGCTCTAATTATGGCTACAGGTTTCTGTCCATGATGGAAACTTCATTTTAAAATAATTTTATTGTATTTTTAAAGAGTAATTATTCTACATACTGTTGTTTTCTCTTTTTTTTTTCTTCCAGTTCTCTATGGTTTGTGTTTTACAGCTCAAGCAGAATATCTCTTTTTCTCTCTCTGTATTTCTAATATTTATTATACATACATGTCTGGGTGGATAGATAAATACATAGACAGATACAGTATTTGTAATGGTTTCTTTGTATAACCTCAACAAATATATATTTCTGAATATTTCTATGGGATTTAGGGAAGGATCCTGAGAAGAGAGGGTGTCGTAGCATGCTTTAGAAAAAGAAAAACAAGGCAATGTTTCCAGAAATTAATCACTCCACGCTGTGGTCAGACAGAGTGTGGCAGAACCTCTACATGAACCTTGGTTTTCGTGAAGCAGAAACTGCACAGATTAGAAAGATGCTAGACCAGTATTTTTGCATTGGAAGTCATGGCTCAAAGCCATTCCTCTCTATTTAGAACCAATCCAGTTTGTTCACATGCGTTAACGTATTCCAGTTAGTTCTTAGGAATCACTGATTTGACAGATGTCTTCCACTACTATATTTTGAAGAAACTTGTGAAGAATTATGGTCTATCCTCTCTTTAACAGGATTTATATCTGCCAAAAAGTGTGTCAGTATTTCTACCCCTGGAATAAATTGTAGCAGAAATACAAGATTACAATGTTTTAGCTACAGTGTTTCTGTTCCAGCTCTTTTAACAACCAGGTTCAATTATATTTAGAGATCTGTTTTGTAGTGGTATATGGTGATGGAAAATCATTTGTGAATAATTCTGCTGAACTGCATTTGGACAATGATGAGCGTCAAAGGATAGATATAAATGTGTTGTGGATACAGTATTTGTGAACAAAAATATCGTAAAGGTGTAGGAAAATATCATCTGAAAATACAACAACTTTATTTTGAATAAAATTATTAGAGTAAATTTAAAAGCAAATGTATTTGTGTCCAAAAAAAAAAAAAAAGAGAGAAAAAAAAAAAAAAAAAAAAAAAGAGTAAGAATACCTGCACAGTGACTATATAGATTACAATGAAAATGTGAGACTTGAGACTTGAATGTAAGACTGATGTAAGAAGTCTTAGGTCTGTTCCTGTTCTGACCGATGGCACAGCAGAACTGTTCCTTGCTGTCATGATCTGGATGTCTGCAGGACTGTCCCGTCAATCCTTGGTAGGGGCTTAAGCTCAGCATCGACCTCCACCTCACCGGTATGACGGTGATACCTTTGTGTCTAGAAGAACATGTGTAGGTCTGATTGCTTTCAGCCTACCCAACAGCTGAAGGATAGATTGCAAATGGAGGCAGTAGTAAGAAAGGAGGAACTGTAACTACAGCCTCCCATCATGGAGATCTACATTAAGTCTTGCTTAAGGGTTCCTGAGGTAGGCGATGAAAGAGAGAAGTGTGACAAAGTATTTTTGGCATCTCTTTCAAAAAATACTAGTCAGACACTGGAAAACTGAGGTGAAGTGGTTGAGTAGACTGAGAGCAGGCTCAGAGAGCAACTGGCTGAAAAAGTCTCGCTCAGATCACTAAGTATGGTCTCTCACTTTCACTTTTATTCACACCTTGGATATTTACCAATATGGAGAAAGAGAATGCATCAAAAATGTAGCATTTATAAACTAGTAAGCAGTTAAAATGGAATAAAATATTACAGTTTCTATCCAATTTGAAAGAACTCAAAAGAGCAGGTAACAGAAGCATTAGAGTTACTGCAGAGAGCTGTAGCATTGAAATGGATAATACCAAGAAGTGAACGTTACTGGTATTGAAATTGAATCCCAGTGAATACTTACTGTCAACTATGACCCATAATCATAGAATCACAGAAACATAGAGTCACAAAATGGGTTGGAAGGGACCTCAAATATTATCCAGCTCCCTACCATGGGCAAAGTTGCCAACTGCTAAATCAGGCACTAGATCAAGCTGTCCAGGGCCCCAGGTTGCTTTCAGAGGCTGCTGGAAACAATACTTTGGAAACAATGTCTATTTCTTTTCAAAGGTTTTTCATTGCCTTTTTCCCCCCAGGATGCTGTCATTAAATCAAAATCCTTCCCCAAATCCATTTCACCTAGCATATGTTCAGAAGCATTTCTGAAACTGGCTGTTCTCCCTTGCTCTGATTTTAGTGCTAGTCTACATATGTCAAGATCACTACTACTTTAACTGGAGTATGCTGATAGATTTTTGGTGCATTTTATAGGCAAATATGGTAAGTTAATTTTCATCTCACTGCGCTTCATTCACAACACAAATGACAAATCAACCTTTCAGGATCATGTAGTCTTGCAGGACGCAACTTTTTGCAGAGCTTTTGTAGTAAGCAACAGAAACTGCCAAGCTAATGTTACCTGAAAGCTGTTTAGTACTCTATGGAGAGTACTTTTTGTAGCTACAGAATCACAGAAGTACAGAATCACAGAACGGCCAGGGTTGGAAGGGACCTCAAGGATCATCAAGCTCCAACCCCCCTGCCACATGCAGGGTCACAAACCTTCATATTTAATACTAGACCAGGCTGCCCAGGGCCCCATTCAGTCTGGCCTTGAGCACTTCCAGGGACAGGGCATCCACAACCTCTCTGGGCAGCCTGTTCCAGCACCTCACCACTCTCTCAGTAAAGAACTTCCCCCTGACATCCAACCTAAATCTTCCCTCCCTCAACTTAAAATCATTTCCCCTTGAATAGAATAGCAGAATAGAGGGGGCAATCACCTCCCTGCTGGCCACCCCCTCTTCTGATGGAGCCCAGGCCTTTTCAAGCTGCAAGAGCACATTGCTGACTCATGTTAAGCTTTTCATCCATCAAGACTACCAGGTCCTGCTCTGCAGGGCTGCTCTCAAGGAATGCTCCTTCCAGTCTGTATGGATGCCTGGGACTCCTCCGGCCCAAGTGCAAAACTCTGCATTTTGTCATTTTAAACCTCATCACATTCACTCAGGCCCACCTTTCTAGCCTGTTGAGGTCCCTCTGAATGGCATCTCTCTCTTCAACCGTGTCGACCGCACCACTCAGCTTGGTGTTGTCAGCAAACTTGCTGAGGGTGCACTCAATTCCATCATCGATGTCACTGACAAAGATGTTAAAGAGCACCGGTCCCAAGACAGACCCCTGGCGGATGCCACTCGTTACCAACCTCCACCTGGACATAGAGCCATTGATGACCACCCTCTGTCTGTGGCCTCTCAACCAGTTTTTTATCCATCGAGTGGTCCACCCATCAAATCCACATCCCTCCAATTTGGAGATAAGGATGTGGTGGGGGACCACGTCAAAGGCCTTGCTCAAGTCCAGGTAAATGACATCGGTCGCCTTTCCCTTGTCCACCAATGCCATCACTCCATCACCAGATTGGTCAAGCACGACCTCCCCCTGATGCAGCCGTGCTGACTGTCAGGGATCACATGCTCATTCCTCACGTGATCAACCATGTTGTCCAGGAGGATCTGTTCCATGATCTTTCCAATTACAGAGGGCACTCACCGGCCTGTAGTTTCCCAGGTCCTCCTTTCTCCTTTTCTTGTAAATGGGAGTGATGTGACCCTTCCTCCAGTCATCCAGGACCTCACCTGACAGCCACGACTTTTCAAACATGATGGAGAGTGGCTCGGCAACCACTTCAGCCAGCTCCTTCAGAACTCTGGGATGCATGCCATATGGACCCATAAACTTGTACACATTCAGTCTCCTGAGGTGGTCTTGGACTTGCTCTGCTGTGGGGGGGGATTTACCACCCCGGTCCCCACCTGGAGGTTTAGGGATGCAGGACTCAGGAACATGAGAAGTACTGGAATCCTGGCCACTAGTGAAGACAGAGGCAAAGAACTCATTCAGTACCTCAGCCTTCTCTTCATCCTTTGAAGCCAGTTCTCCTGTTACATTTACCAAAGGAGGTACACTCGCTTTGGCCTGTCTCGTCCAATGTACCTGTAGAAAGTCTTCCTATTGTTTTTCACATCCCCTGCCAAGTTCACTTCTGCCTGCACCTTGGCTTTCCTGATCCCACATCTGCAAGTCTGGACAGCATCCCTGTATTTTTCCCAGGTGACATGCCCTTGTTTCTGGAGCTTGTGCACACCTTTCTTTGCCTTCATCAGGTCCTTGCCGAGTCATGCTGGTTTCCTACCTTCTCTGCCCGCTTTTTTATTCAGAGGGATGGAGAGTTCTTGTGCTCTCAGGAAGGCATCCTTGAAGAATAGCCAGCTCTCCTCAACATCTTTGTTTTTAAAGACAGCATCCCAGGGGATCTTGTCCAACAGTCCATTGAACAGCTTAAAGTTCACTCTTCCAAAGATCAGGGTTCTGATGCCACTCTTTGCCAGGCCCACATTCCTTGAGATCATGAACTTGTCCAGGCTGCCTCCAACCTTAATGCCTTTAATGACCTCTTCTGCATTGGTGAGCAGCAGGTCCAGCAACACTTCACCTCTGAAGTGTCCAATACCCGGACCAGAAAGTTATCATCAATGGATTCCAGGAGCCTCCTGGACCTCTTGCAGCTTGCTGTGTGGTCTTTCCAACAGATATCCGGATGGATAGTCCCGCAAGGAGGGACTTTGTATATAGAAAACATATGACACATAGGGCCTGAAGGAGAATCCACTGAGTCATATCTGAAACATATTGGCAGTGAAAGCCAATTAGAGAAGTTTACTCTTCAAATGTTATTTGCAGAGCAACTTGAATTTTCAGAAGTGGTGCTCTGAATGCTGCCTGCCTTCTGAGCGCTGCAATATTTCAAGGCTGAACAATACTTAGATCTAGTCCAAAGCTAAGGTCAAACAGCAGGCAGGCTGAAAAATTCTATTTTCCTTTAAGACTGGGGAACAGGCTGAGTGATTCTTTCTGTCCCTGAAGCAAGTAGTCATGGTCCCAGTGTCCATGCAGACACTGTCTCTGCTTGTACCCAGCTACTCTGTTATCACTGGGCAAGTACCTGCTCCTCAGGTACTGTGAAGTGCTCCCAGGCTACTGGAATGGGGTGCAGCTTGCAGTGCCCATCTTTCCTTGTCTCCTTCCATGCACAGCTATGTGCCCCAGCAGCAGTAGCAGCATAAAGAGAAAAAGGAGCAAGCACAAAATGGCACATCAGTACAACCTTGGTTTTCTGCTACTCAACCCAGGAACTTTCTCTGCCTTGGCAAAATGTAAGTCCAAGGATAGAACACAATAGCAGTGCTCTGACATTGCCTCTAAATCTCCATAGACTGGGCAAAAGAACAAGGCTATAGATACAGACCATGGGACATTTCCTTCCCTCTCTTTAGGCCATGATTTTGTTGCTTTTATTCAGGTGCCATGCTAGAAAGCTGCTCTGTTGCTTATGCTTAAAGCAAATCCTCTCCATGACATTACCTGAAATGCTGGCAAAAGTGTACTGCTTGGTTTTATTTCAAATTGCACAGAAGGACAAGGAATGAAAATGCAGGAAAAGATAGGTGTTTGGAGAAATTCTGCATAGAGGTTCCATTCATATGCTACTATCAACCTGTGTTTAGTATGGATAGGTAGAACTCATTAGATATCAAACTGGTTATGGATATCACTAGCCTTCAAGAAAAAAAAAAAAAGTGTAGAAGCCAGAGAAAATCAAATAAATATGACTCCAAAAGCTAATAATAATTTCTGAAGATTGTAATGCACAGATGTACAGCAGTGTTTACTAGCTACTAAAAGAGTAGCTTTATAGAGATAACAGTTCATTGAAATGAGAATAGCAGGGAACCTGAGTTATTTTGCTGATTCATGAACTCTGCAAACACAAATGCTGGTGGAGTAGTTATTCAATATGCTTCCATTACATTAACAGAACTGTTCTGGATATTACTACTAGAAAAAACAACCTATAGAATCAAGTACTTAGGATATGATTTTCAAATTGCCCTCCTTTTTGCATTTGCATTGGTGTTTTGCATTTGTTTGAAGCTTGCATCTGCTTCCAAACAATAAGCACTAATTTTAAACCTGTTTAGTACTCATTTAACCCAGATAGTTCTTTTGTGGCCATTTCATATGCATCTGGGATTCAGCGCGAAGAGGTTGCATGGAACAAAATGAGAGGAAAATGCTACTAGCCAGCAGCTGCAAGAAAGGGCCAAAAGAAAAAAAAAACAAGTGAAAACATCATATGAATAAGCTACCATTACGTCTTGAGAAGCAGGCAGATAAATAGTGACCCTGTGAATTGTTGCAGGTAGAGGCTGTAGTGAATGATGACCGGCTACTGGGAAATCTAAACTTGTTTTGTGTGAGATATGCTTCTCACTGGATCAATTAATCTTCAATTTGCTTTAAATAACTTGCATTATTTACATATCAGATGAAGTTCAGTGCAAATTAGCAGAGTTGGGCACAGAAAATGGGATCATAAGGAAGAGGATGTCAGTTAATGTGAACTGACAATATTAGAATCTTATTTCATTAACAATTAAACAGTTACTAGAAACTGCTCTTCCATGGAAATTCCAAAAGAATTATTGGATTTATTCATATAGGTGGCATTTTAAAAGTGCCCATTCAGTGGGATGTGGGCTGTGAATGAGAAACTGAAAAAGATGTAGCTGCAGGGTTTGAAATGGTAATTTTCATATTCCTGACATAATGTGGATATACTCAATTTCTAAATGCTTAGTTTACCATTTTCTGATTTGAATCTTCCTTCTAATGGAGACAGGCATGCACTGAGATGCCAAACTCACCTAAAACATTTGGGGGGAGGGTGTGTGCTTCCATCAGCTGTCTCTACTTTCCAACTTAGGCAAAAGCACCTTACAAACAGCTGATAGGGAAGAACTCACCTAGTTTAAAAGACAGTTGCTTGCTCAATGAATGTGTATCATAACCCAAAAGTACCAGTTCACATCTGACCTTTGATGTCTATAAACACTTTTGATATTTTTGGATATAAACCCCCAAATTAATGAGGATTGAATAGCTGAGTGCATTTTGGCTAGATTCCATGGTCCAAATGCAAACTTCATTTAATCAGATTATATTAATGGCAAGTCAGAGACATGACCTAATTAAAAGTCCACTGAGGTTGACACATGCGCTCACTTAGATTCCATCATTAGGTAATAATCACAAGTGAAAGGAGAGCTGTAGCACAATACGACATTGCAGAGTACTTGCCATCCAAACTATAATAATGGAAAATATCACTGCTAATCTTCTAGGGTGGCCTTTGTCCTCTTTCATTACATCATTATTAATGGGGCCTGTGGGCGACATTGTGCTTCTCAGACTAAAGCAGTGTCAATTTCTAGAGCAGTGCTGGTCCTAAGGTGAGCTCCTGTGATCTGTCACCCCTGATTCCATAGTAGGTCTCTTATTTCCTTTTTCCTATGGTGACTCAAGATACAATATGACAGATATCTGGAAGAACTGCCAGTACGAAATGCCACAACTGCAGTTGCATTTTAAGGCAACTAGAGTTCTTGATAGTTAGCCCCGTACATCTGCTGTCAGCCACTGTGGGCATTTCATCATTTGGGGCATTCATGGGAAAAGTGAGGACGGAAATTGCTCCCTTTGTAAATGTGAACATTAATTCCATTTCACCTTTCTGAAAACATGGTTGATAAAGTCTCTATTTTGAATGCAATACATTATCTTAACACAGTGAACTAACTTTGTTTGGTTAAAAAGTTGGTACAGTGTTTAGGAAAGCATATAATGCTTGTATACCTAGAACTTTATCTTGCTGTACAGTAGCAAATTGAAATGAAGGATCATGATTTCATGTGATCAAGTGATGTGTGTATAAGTGAGACTTCAGAGTTTCTTTTTAAGTATCTGCTGCACCAACTGAAATCTATGGGGATTTGCTGGGCATTCAACACCTTGGATGCAGGTGTCTCATTTAATGCTAATCAGAAAAATATAGAATTAATTAAAAATCTTTCTGGAAATTTAACCTTGAATCGATTCCTCCATTTTTTATTTTTTATTTTTTTTTTTTTTCAGCTGTGGAGAAGATATTTATACAAAGCAAAACTCACTCTTTATATCTTGTTTTTGTGGATAAAACAAACAGTTCCAAGAATAAGTAAAAAGTAAAAGAGTTTTTGAAGACCCGCATTAGTTGTCCATACAATCTAGTCCAGCAAAAATAAAATGCATGATATAAGCAGGAGACCATAAGCAGACCCAAGGCTTACACATACTGCTAGATCAAAAGCATGAAAATCTTTAGTGGAGCATTACCCAATACAACATGTAATTGAATAACCTTGAGAGGAAAGATTGGGGAGTTAAGGGAGAAGATCAATTTAAAATCACTTAATGGATGGAGGCATTTAAAATTTCATAGACTGAAAAGGCAAAAGGTGCTATGAAATAATTGCTTCCATCCTCTGGAGATAGTGTCTTGTGATGTAAATGAGAGTCCATGTTTCAGTGATTTATCATCTGAGAACTATACTCTTGTCAAGGGAAAAATAAAATGTAAGAGTAAGAGGAAGTGGTTTCTGCACCCTGGAACAACTTCACTTGTGGCTTCATTCTGTGTCCACTACAGTCAATGGGAGACTTTATTCTCACTGAAAGAAGGATTGCACGAGGCACCTTATGATGTCATATTTTTGCAGGAGATACATAAATTGTTATGAAACACGTCGGCTCCTGAAGCTGAAATTCATGTGCTCCCACAGAGAAGCAGGCTTTCTGCCATGAACACATTTGGCCCCAGCAAGAGAAAAAGATTTGGAGCTGATCTGACTTAGAAAGTCTCTCTAAACTGGTGTACATTATCTGCTCCAAGTTTCATTTACCTACATTGTAGGCCTCAAAACATCTACATATCAGCAGATAACATACCAAATAAAACTTCATGGTATGCAGTGAAATGAATTTATAAGAAGGACTGTCATGGGCCCTAGTCTGCAGTCTCAAGCATACAGTGGTCTGAACAAGTATTGACAGTTATGCTCTAGTGTGGTCCTTCCACTCTGCAGACAGTCATGGATGTTTAGGTCTGCCAAGGTTGGCACTGATTTCAATATCTTACTGAATCCTGGAGTCCATGCAAAATCACTGTGAAAAAACGTCTAACTTTCTTCATTTCAGCGTAGAAGCAATATGTTCTTTGCCAGAGGAGGTGAGAGCTGCTCTTCAGCAAAGGTGCATCTCAAGGATGAAGCCACTTGAGGCCAGAGCAAGTCCAGTTTTGGAGAACTTGCACAAGTTGCATTTCCTCTCCTACAGTCTAAGGAACACTAAATAGCAATTTGTTACCAGCATGTCTCATTTTTTTTCAACTGATAGGAACTACGTGACAAATTATCCATTTTCTACCATATATCAGGTATTGCAACAGTCTTACTCTTCCTCTTCATTTCTGTTTTTCTTTCTGTTTCTTTTATAACTTATGTTTCCCCTGATGAATAAGCCATTGAGGGAAAAAATCTCACAACCCATGAAAGATATCTTCATGGAGAGTGTGGATAATTCCCTGCACTGCATACTGTCTTCTTCTTAAATACGTATCAGCTAATCTCTAGTAAGCCACTGGCAAAGCTAAAGGAACAGATTTACAAAATAGAGATTCTCCTAGCTAATACCTCACCCTTCCAAGCCTCTACCTGACAGCAGATCATTCTTTCTCTAAACTCTGACACTGCTGCTACTGAAGTGCACTTCAGTTTTGAACATGCTATTCTACTATTCATAGGCCTTTGAACTGTTGCTTTTAAATATGGCTGTTGAATTAGTGAATAATTTTGCCAGGTGTCAGGGCACATAAAGGGAGCACCAGCCATATACATAGGTGGGTTTGTGCTCATTTTTACATTATAAAATGTTTTTGGGGGTAAGATAAAAGGTATGGCTCATTCCCATACCTTTATTATGAAATTCAAATAATAAAGGCAGAAATGGTAAACTTTTTTTGAGAAATGAATATATACATGTGATTTACAGAGCCAAGGAAACCGAATTACTTACATATATGCAAAATTCATTAATTTTTTTTGTTTATTTAACCTGACTTAAATCAAAGGAATAATGCTGTTATGTCAAGTTGCCATTTTTCCAATGATAACCATGCCATAATAGTGAATATGAAATAAAATGGTTTTGATACAAAAAGAAATGAAGAGATCGCAAGTACTGTAACATCAGAATGTTATAACTGGCTGATTTTCGAAAGGAACTGAATAGAGATTCTGTTGCCATGCATTTGCTGGTAAATAAGCATCTATCTTTACATTTCTGTTTGGCTGTGGAACTTTGGACTTCAATTTTGATGTATAATATGACATGTGCTGAGTCTTAGTCCCCAAGTTATCCAGATCAATACCACTAGGCATGCTGTGCTCTCACTCAAGTTGCAGGTTAAGCTTTTCCCTGGGTAGAAATCAAGATACAGGGAATAGGGGAGCAGTCTCCTGCCAAGCCTTTCTCAGAATGAAATGTCTATGCTGAACTCAAGGATGCTTGCTGCATGACATAGTATAGACTTATCCGTAACAGTATAGAAAACCTTTCTGTGATCATCTGTTGTGTCTTGCTCATGAACTGACATTAACTGTCATCACTGTTGTGGTTCAGAAACATTTTTTCTTACAAAAGCTATCAATATATTTCTTTTTTATCCTGATGCATAATCCACTTCCTGGAATGTCTGAACAACCAATAATACAGTGTATAGGCTATTGGCCATCTTGGGATCATTACTGTTCTTTTCCTCTAGCAAGGTGTGACTTTTGTGGCTTATGCTAAGTGTCCTAGGGAAGCCATCTAGGCTGAATCTCCATTACATGCCTTTCTATAGTGTACAGAGCTTGGTAGTCCCTCACCAGTGTGTTTGGAAAACCAAATCCACTACACATAACAATTCTCATTCTGAGAGTGATAGAACAGCACATACAACAAAAGTTGGCCTTAGCACTCAAAGGCAGCCTCACTATTAAAACCACAAAGGCACTGTAAGAAACTATGTAGAAACCAATCTTAACAGGGAAAAACTGAGGAAAGATAATGAACAAATGTGTGAGTCTGCTTCATAAAGTTTATTATGATTTCTTAGATCAACTGTTTTGCTCCCCAAGAAACAGTGCTTTCCCTTCTGCTGGTCTTAGCCAACAATTGCTACTTAACACAGAGAAACAGGCATCTCAAGAAATGGGATAGAGACAAAGAACCTCTCCTTGAATGCACTGATATTAAGATAATGAAAGGTTTCAATGGTGGTATTATTAAAGGCTGACAATATTGGGTTTTATGGTTTTCATAATACAGTTCAAGTAAATTAAACAAAACTAGCTCTTATCTGTAACAGCTCCTAAAGCATAATGTAACAATAGTCTCAAGATCATCTTCTGTAAGATACCTGAAGTCTGGGCAGGTCTATGAAGAAGGAGCAAGTGCCAGGCACACATTTAGACTATTTAGAAAGGCACCAGCAGGATGGACGTAACAACACAATTCTTGCATGTTGCACACACTTCAAATACAAAGGATGTGTAAATTAAGCAACATGCCATAGATAAAAATGACAAAAGTCACGAGGGGTACTAACATTACAGATGCCTTAACTGATAGCTCTGTGTCAAATATATGATGCATACAAAGTTCACTGTAAAAATGTCAGCATTTGTCAGATGTGACATCTACCCAGGACTGAGGGTCACATAGGTCAAGTGAGAGTCTGCTCCTTTAGCACATAGACCATTCATCTCTAATTGCAACCCCAGATATAAAGTGATTAAGTAGAGACTGGGAGAGCCTTCAGATAAATAAACTATGTTTAAAAGCATCTTCAACTTCTCGTTGATAAACACTGTGTCTGTCTACTAATATATATTGAGAAAATTAGTGTTTTCATGCAATGTTTTATGCTACATTACCTAAACTCAATGAGAAACTCACACTCTGTGTTTCATTGCTAACAGTAGATCACAATGTTTCACTGCCAACTATGTGTGTCACAGCAATAATTTGACAGGCAATAAAAAGAGAATACACTCTTTGGTGCAGTTTTTGCAGTTTATTTTACACAGTCTCACTCACTGACGTGGAAGAAATGAAGACATACAGCTTAACCAGTATGTTTACATGCATCTAACTACATATTTTCTTTAAAAACTAATTGAATTACAATAAAAACTCATTGTTCTGGCTTTAAGAATTTGAAGGAGCTTTGAAAGAACTATGAAGTTAAGAAAGGAAGAATACTATATTTTTCATATATTGAAAAAATAGCATATGATCAACAGTGAAAAAAAAGCTATAATCTTTTCTAATTTGGCAGTTTCCATAGTAGTGCTCATGGCCTAGAAGGATTTCTTATGGGTCCACACATGCCTTTGTTGAACTGTGAGGCTCCCTGCCATATTTCTCTGAGATAAGAGAAAGAACCAAATGAGATTGGCAAATCATTAGTAAGGCACTGCTTATTCTCCATAAACGTTTAGTAAATGTCAATGAATGTCCACGGGTGTGATTTTTTTCCACATGGATGGATGACAGCCCTTTGTTCTATCTGCACTTCCATGTCAGATCCTATTATGTCAGATGGTCTCTCTGCTGCTATTTGTCCCACAGCAACAAAATGTAAAGGAACATTGGTGGAAAGGTTTGACTTCTAGTGCCATGCTATCCACATCTGCCTTTGATGTGGTGGTAAAATAGGAGATGTTACTTTTGTGGCTTTCCTCATCACAAAAACTGCCCTAACTCTGCATTATTTTCCATTCTATGCAACACCTCTATCTTTAGCAGGACTCCACGTGGTTTAAGAGAGAAGAATGTCTGACCATAAAAATTTTTTAAAAGTGGTTATGAACTCCTGTAAAGCACAGTTCTGACTAGCAAAATGGCAGAATACATTTGACCAAGATAACTTTTCTAACAAATCACTTGGAATGCGGTAGTAAAGATGCTTCTGCTGCTAGGGGCTGAATGGTTTTAACTGAACTAAATTCCTCTGGATATTTCTTCCAAACCACCATATGTTCTTGGTAGATAGCTTTTGCTGAATGACCTCTCTAAATTTTATAGCCCTTTTTGTGTATACATTGTGCTGATCCACAACCTTGGTGGCTCTAGCACTATGTGTCAGAGGATGCTTTTTATCCCTCCCTATGCCTCCTCCATTTGATGACAATATTGGTGGGCAAGGGTGACTGGAAAACGAGGGATGAGGCAAGAAGGGGAAGGCAGGAAACTGAGTGGCCTTGCGGTTGGGTAAGGAGTACAGTACATTACTAAGTACATAAGCAAGTACTTGTAGGAGGAACACATGGCTCAAGATCAGCAGAATCAGTCACTTGAAAACAAGATGGTGCTTAAAACTGAGATTGAACACTGTCCTATGTTGAGACGAGTTTCTTTTAAATACGGGATCAAGTAGTTTTTGAATTGAAGCCTGAGTTTTCAAATATCATAGTTCTCCAATTTACCAGCAAAGGAAAAAAAATATCTGTTTCATGAGATTCCATGGGTTTATTTGCAGTTTGGTTTTTTGCCTATTGAGGATTTCCAAAACATTCGTGTTAACCTTTTAAAGGAAAAAGCAGGATGCTATAAGACATATAGAATCACAGAATCACAGAATGGCCTGGGTTGAAAAGAACCTCAAAGATCATCTAGTTTCAATCCCCCATGTTTACATGTGGCTTAAATTCTCAAATGTTATCATGAGACATACTTTAGAAGGATCAACAGCGTACATAGGGTGAAGCAAAATCACACAGAAACTTGTGGGAGGCAAACTGTCTTAACATGGATGCTCTTTTTTAAATGGAATTGAGCTGGTAGCAGGAGTCAGCTGCTGAAAAAATTGTGCAAAGTCTGCAGCTTGGCAAGTCACAAAGGAGCTGACTGTAAAATATGCTTGTGTCTAAAGGGTTTGTTTTGAATATATTATGGAAATAGCAATATAATTAATTGAAATCAAATTGGTCAAAGATGCATTTCAAACAGCAAATTTGTTTAGAATCTTAGCACTGTCCCTTTCACACCACATGTTTTTAACTCTTCAGAGAAAAACTCCAAAGATATTCTTCAGCAGAAGTGATGTCTGGCCTCTGGAAATGGCACGGACATTGGGGTATCCTTTTACAGTCTATTTATCAGAGTACTGATGAACATGACATTATCCAGCACTTCATTTCTTTTTACTTTTGCTCATCATTTTGGAAACCCTGCAGATTTCTTAGGCCAGAATTAGAGAAAGAGTAGAAAAACCAAAGATGGAACCTATCTGCTAAGCAAGCTTGTATGAGAAGTGAATATTCCTATTTCTTAATCCTGATCCAAATATTTTAATTGATAATCACAGGTTCTATCAAATCTACGACACGTGAGCAATCTCCAAGGCTGTGAGTCGACTCCAGAGGGTCCTAGGGGTCTTTCAGGGTAATGATGGAACTGGCCAGCCACTATGTAAGAGGTCATGACCTAAGTAATACTTATCTCATTTGATTCAAACATATTTTTAATACTTTAATGGTAATTCATCTTGCTTCAGCGCAAGGCATCCAGAGTTTTCAAGGGAATGTGATTGCCTCTGTAACTTATGTAGCACTTGTTCCAAAAGGTGATTTCAAAGAGCTCTTAATGGCTGACATGGACCTCTTAAGAGTGAGCTTCAGAAATAAAAGGAATGCCTACGTATTAGATTTCAGTGGTTTAGGCGTTTGGTGTCCACACACGTGCACGGACTCACATGCACTCAGACATGCCCTCCCTCCCACCTCTCAGCTCCACGAAAGACGATGTCAAGGCCAAATGCTAAGGAGCTTCTTCAGTTAGCAGATCAGTGGTGGTTTGGAGATTAGGAATCTAAATTTTGCCTGTGTCTCACTAGGATTCTGTACAGCACAAAACTGTCATTTGGGAAAAATTAGCTGAGGCAGGATACTTTACTAATGCATCTGTCTGATATCTGATGCTTGAACCAACTCATCTAGGGATAACTCAGGCATCTGTATGTAGCATGTTCTGTATTGTGTAAATATGCTTTTAATGGAGAAACACCTAAAAGTGTATTGCATTGCTCCTGGGTTCAGAGAGAAGTCATTTGCTTCTGGTATACAGTTGCATATTTTCCCTGCTGTGATGATTCAGCTGTGCTACCAGCAAACTAAAGGAAAGAAGCCAAATCTCCACTCATTTCCTCACTCTTCCCACTCATTTTCCATGAAGAAGAGGCCCTAGCAGCTGTGCAGAGTCTCTGTTATGCTTCTGCCTGCTACTAGAAGCAGCCCACACAAAAACAATACCCGATTTTGCTATTTGTAAATAAAATAAATGCCAAGATCATTTGAAGATGATAAAATAATTCTTAAATGAATATTTAATGTAGGCTGACAAATAGGGGAAAGTTACAATGACAGAGGTTTCTTCCTTACTTCATGTGTTGTTTATAACAACAGAGATGATTTCGTGTTGTGATGATGAGATTGCCAGGCTCTATTTTTGATGATATGTAGAAAAAAAAAAAAACAACAACACATACAGCAGGACGAAGTGGAAGGAGTGATGCTAAACAAAAGGGAGTTTCTTATGCCTTTCTATGTTCTATCAGTATCACAACTTCAAGTCTCATGAAAGGCCATTGACAGATGAGTCTCTTTCCTAACAGCCATGACACAGACTCTCAGGGCTGGAAGGGACCCAAGGGGATAATCTGCTCACCTTGTAGTCCAAGGCAGAAAAACATTCAGTGAAAGACACTACAATATCTAGATTACCAGCTATATGTCTTTGCTATTCACAACTTTAGGAGCCCCTTCCTGTGCCTTCAAACTTAATTTCTGTTTGCAGAGCAATTTAAAGGCCAAGAACAGATACTTCTCTTTCCACTGTACAATGATATTTCATCTGTTTGAAGGCTGTGACCTTCTCCACCATCATTCTTTCTACAGATAGCTACAGAAATATTTCAACATTTCTTCACAAGTTCTGCCCCTCCATTGTTGCTTCTCTCATCTTAACTTCCTGCCACTGGTTCTTATCTCTCCTGAAAGGTATTAGTAAAAGCTGAAGAGCTGACCATCTGAAGATTGCAGATAGTATTGTCTTCTTATTAACTTTAAACAACCACTTCTTCTGCTTCTTGATCTCTCATTGGAGATATGTTTTAGTGAACTTTACTCATACCTACCCAGATGAGTCTAGTAAAACAATATACCCAAGCATTATTGTTTGGGACATTTCACTTTCTTTTATCACAAAGTAATTCCACTGATGCAACTGAAATGCATTAATTATTATTTTAATCAATTAAAAGAAGTGAAGCCAAGTAGCTTTCTTTCAGTGTCCTGTGTGTCCTGTTGGTGACATGTTCATAATTAGTAACTCATCTACAAATCTTAAAGAGATACCAAAAGGACTGTCTTACTAAAAGTATTTAAAGAAAACTTCAGTATTTGGGGAATTCCAAGACAATGGAGAATTGCTTTGATTGGAGAAATGAATGGAGAAAGTTTGATTGCTTGAAGGATTCTGTTCACTGACCAGAGAAAGTATCATAGATTCAGTGGTTTCATGAAAAATTTTGTTATTCTAGCAACACAGACTTAGAGATTAAAAATTTAACTGACAGTCAGTATGCTATCATGGAAAGCAGGTCCTGTCAAATAAAACTTATAGTTTTCTACTTTTCTTTTTTTTTTTCTTTTTTTCTTTTTTTTTTTTCTATGAGATCACCATTCTGCTTGATAAAGGCGCTGTTCTGGCATAGTTTACAGGATTTACTCCAGGATATTTGACATAGCACTACATGATTTAAAAGCTTATAGTACACTGGATTAGTAGGCGCAAAATGAATGGATTAAAAATTTGTTCAGTGGCAGATTGTACAACGTGATTGCTAGAGGGAAGGCATCAATGAGCATTACTTCCAGGACATCTTGGGAATGATCCTTGGTACTATTAAATTTTCATCTGCTACGTAGGTCAATTGTTCTCAGACTTTCTGCTGTGGAACTCTTCTCAGGCTCACAAGTTCCTTCCAGGTATAAAAAACAATGTCTGACAGGACTCATCCCTCTAGCCTGCATTCACACAGATGTTCTGCATGACATGCCATAGCCCAGTTTCTAGAGAAATCAATGCATTTTCTACCAAAATAAAATAAAATAAAATAATTGAAAGACAATGTTCTACCTGCTCAGCCTTTGCCAGATTTGATTTTTGCCAGGGAAAAAGAGATTTTGGGCACATCTAAGGGCTGTTAGCTGGGAAGCCAAGAATGTCCATATTGGCAGTTAGATTATTAGAACAATAGAGCATGTATTTTATACACAGGACACTTTGTTAGTACTAGACTATTAGGTATTGAAATAGTAAGTGTAAGTATCAGGATGCCTGAAAATAGAGGCTGACTGCTTTTCTTATCCTCAGACATCAGATATAGGTAGTTATAAAAAGATAACAATGTCAACGACATAGAGGTCTACAACCTCTTATTTGCCTTGTATTAGTGTGCAATTGCTAACGTTACCAAATAGCATGGCACAGTAGGAGGCAATTGTTGCAATGAAACATCTGGAGCTATTTCTCCCAATGTCTGCTATTAGCACTTTGTGTGAGTGGTCTGAAGCTGGAGCTTCATACTACTTCTAGTCTTGACCCATGAACTAGACTTCCATTGGTAGACATGGTGCACCAGAATCACTTTTGAATGTAACATTACCAGAAGAGGCAATTCAGAAGTACTCCATTCTTTATGCACTAAATTGACTCCAGGATGTGAACAAGATCACAGAAAATTAAGAGGACTGTAGCAATTTCTTTAAAAGGGCACTCCTAGTCAAAATGAAGAAACTAGAGTAGACAGACACTAATGTTAAAAGTACCCATGAAAATAAGCAAAATTATGACATCTGAATGAATTTAGAATAATCATTTTTCATCTTTGTTTGGGAAACTCAGCAATGGGAAGTGAATATGTATATTGTAGGAGGACAATTAAAATTCAGTTATGAAACAAAGTAAAGTCTGTCAGTAATGTGGATAGGAGCGGAACAGCTCCTTTTTCCACAGAGCCATAGTTATCAGCTTGAGAAACATGGGTTCAGTTCAGGTATTCTGCTCAAGGGGCCTGTGAAAGATACCTAAAAAAGAAAGTTCATGTCAACAGGTGTAACTTGGAGCAAGGACTGAATTTAGGCTTAATTAATGGATAACAGAGCAGAGAGAGAGAGAGTGAGGAACAAAAACGTTTCTTTCTCATTCTCCCTCTCCATTAAGTGCATTTATCCTCATCTGACTTTTAACTATTATATTTTTGAAAATACATTATGTAGACCCTTCTCCCACTTCTGACAGAGGAAAACAGTGTCTCTCCAAACAAGGTAATGTCAATTGCTTACACAATGAAGCAACACTAGAACAGCAAACGATGGAAAACAAGGATCAAGAAAAAGACAGTGTATTTCTGAATAAAACTACCAAGAGGACATTCCAAAGAGAAATTGAGTACATAGATTAACCTAAATCTGGACAACCCTGTGTAGGTACTTCAAAAGACTCCCATCACTTACTTATCATAAGGATAACTGCTTAGTGAAACAAGTCCATAAACACACTCAGAAGGTGTACTTGCTACATCATTAGAAGGTTAAGAACACATTTGGAGGATAGAGGGATTTAATTAGGAGACATTCTAATGGAATGGGAAGACTTTGAATGTGTCAACTTAATTCACATCGCAAAGGATTTTACAGCTCTCTCTCCCTTTTTCCAGGGCTTGTATAAAGCTCATCATTTGACTTAGGGATAAAGCTCAACCACCAAAATCTTTCCAGCTATGTACAGACACAATGATACTAAATGTCGTCTTGAGTCTGGTAGTCAAAGAAAAACCTTGAAGAATGATGTGCCATTTCTTTGAAATGTGATTCAGTTTTGGTTTGGTTTATGCTTATGTAGAAAACTAAAATTTTGTCCTAATCCTGCAAGAAAACCTCACAAATAAATAAATCAAAACAAAGCATGAAGGTATTTTTCACAGTTTTGCAATAGGGATAACTTCTTTCTCCTGTTCATGTCATGATATTGGGGAGCATTTGCTCTTTGACAGTAACTTATGAGCAATAGGAGAAACAGCTTGGGGAAAATATTCTACATCTCATCTAAGTAGATTATCTACCTGCAGCAGCTGTTCTATAAAAAAAGCTGCAAATGACTCTCAGAATTTTAATGGGTGACACTCAGCTTCACAGTCAGACACCTGCATCATGGTGTCCAGAATACCATGCCTACACAAGAGGAAGATGTCTAAACACTTGTATACAGAACATAGTCAACAGAGTCTAGAGATATGCTTAGCTGACTAAATATAGTTGTCTTGTTTAGATAACTTAGGTTTTGTTCACCTACATCAGCATCTCCTACATCTTTTATACTCTGCGTCTGGATTGGATCCATAGTAGTCAAACACCAGCATTGGTGAGAGCATAAAAAATGCAAGCAAACATGAGGCAGCAGCACTAATTTTGGAAGTTAAGAAAACGTAAAGGATAGTTTTTGCATAAACTATATGTATCATTCATGTGAACCAGCTAATTTTTTAATATGACCATGAAGTGCATGTTAGGGACTATAGGATATAGCTCTACACTCCTAAACAGTGATTTTTCACTATATGAAGACATAATGCAGTGAAAGGTTAACAAGCTGTTCTGAACATAACCTGACCTCCAGGTGAAAGCACAATCCAGATATTCTGCTGAGTTCATCACCCCATTTGGATTTGTGACCTCTTTTAAAGAGCAATGCACTACCGCCAGAACTTTGACTTGTAGGTTGGCCAAACCAAAGAAATGAAGCATAGAGGAATGCAAACAACATATGGGCATCCTGCAGAGAAAACTTAAGTAGAAGCACAGACTGAAATACATATCTCCTTGTTCTTCAAAATGTAAAATAAAAGCAAACCACAAGGAAGACAACACTTGAAAGATTCATACTCTACCCGAAACAGGACAGATTGCCCCCAGTTACTTGGCAAAACCTCTGTTGGAATTTTACAACTTTGAAATCATTTTGTTTCACCTCAGAATTGAGAACTGGACTTCAGTTTTGAGCATCTCTTCCCTGGGACTCCTTACCCTACACTTTTCCTTACCAAATGCAAGAACAGCAACTTTCTCAGCCTCTGACATTCCCACATAAATCTTGCCAAAAGTCATATATTAATTTGGACAGCAACAAACTACTGGGCACTGTGAAGGCTATTTCTTCCCTTCTGTCCCTCCACTCTTACCACTGCAAAGACTTGTAATGTTTAAATAACCTTCAGAACAAGAAGCTGTGCCCAGGGTGAAGGCAGTGATAAACATCGGCAGTGAAGGCACTGAACTCCTGGAGGATCACAGGGCAAAACATCTCAGTGAGAACAACCAGCTGAATGAGAGGTGTTTAGCTGATTTCTCACGGTGATGCAACCTGTAAGAAATACTACTGCAAAGCGCAGGCATGGCTGGGTCACCAAATGAGAAGATACCTCATGTGCAGGATTAATTTTATTTTCAGGTGGAAATGCTGCAGTGCTTCCTGGAGTTCTTCTGAAGTTGGACTATTAACAATCAAGTACTTATTTAAGTACAGACAAAAATTCTGCTACAAATTGTTTCACAAAATATTTTACCTTAAAAAAACAAACAAACAAAAAACACTTGTTGATCTTAGCTTTTGTGATTAACCACAATAAATGGGAAGAGATTTTTAGTAGCTCTGTATAAAATATACAACTTGAATGGGCTCTGCACAGTGCAATCTAATAAAATAATAATAATACGAACAACAATCTGACAGGACACTTCTTTATGTTCCTTTGCATATTGTAGAAAGGAGACAAATACCATAAGAATGAAAGTAATTACTTGGATCTGCAAGCTAAGCAGCTAATCCTAGAGAAACAGCGAGCTCTTACAAGCATTCTCTAGTTCTAATTTTTATGACTGCAACCTACTTGCAAGAAGGTATAAACATTGCTCTGTCTCCAGAGTTTAGACTGGACATGATTTTTGGATAACTACACTCAAGTGAAGTTAATGTTCCCTATATTAACAGTGCCCACAAGCACATACTCACACACCACTGTGGTTAGCTCTCAGCTCTACCTTTGGCAGCAATACAACATGAGCACGCAGTGGGAGTTTGAGAACTTTGTACATATGTGAAGGTTTTGCATATAGCAATGGTTACAAAATGGTCTTTTGAGCTTTTTGCCCTTCCTCAGTCTCCTACACTCCTGTTCTCGTCATCTTGTGCTTTGCACCATAGACCTCTAGCCTTCTGCCAAGTAAATTTAACTAAGCAGTGCACACGGAGGTCCATAGGAAGAATCTTCTCCGCATTCTTTGTCTTTGTTACTCCATGCACATAGGAACATGAAGTCTTTTGTTTTGTACTCTCCTCTGTGACTTTACTTTTCAAGACACCCTTCTGCAAGTGATACTTAACCTAACAAAAAATAATAGTGAAACATCTCTGTAATAAAAGCAGTTACTTATTAATTTATAAGTGATAATTGAAAATTATTTGGAATCATCAAATTATGATGTCACCAACCTATGCAATGAGTAGGAGTCCACTATTCTTTCTTTCTCTGCTTCTTTCCTTGTTTATGTTCACCTGTATCTTGTATCAAATGAGAAATCAAGCTCTTCAAATCGAAGACTGTGTCCTCCTTGTATGCTGGGAACTTGAAGTGCAACAATCATGAGAAACTTAGGTTATATGTAAAATTTACAATTCACTGGGGACATGCAGAAATTGTAAATTATCAAAATTAATTATGCATTCTGGGTCAAGAATGATACAGCTTGTAAATGATATTTAAATGATCAAAAAAGCTTGCATCTTCCTCCAAAGGAAGAGAGCTCAATAACAGCATTCAGGAGGGAGGCAAAACAAACAAATGAAAGGTAAAATAGGAAGCAGACAGTGTACGTTTGTATGACTGCAGTTACTGCATAAAAGTTTTAAAAAAGAGTGAGCACCGACATGATTTCCTTTTCCATGTCTCCAAAAAAGAACATTTATTTCTTTTGCTCTGAAGGAAAAGCAGCAAATACATCCACCATCTTCAAAGATGTTTCCCATGTCTTCCACCATGAAATGTTAGGTAGGCTGATCTACAGCTATTTACTTTTGCATTTCACAGAACATGCCCAAAAATATCAGCAGAGAGAACAGACAAATGGCTGTATGAAAGGTTGTTCAGGCTACCTGCAGTTTTGCTCAGATTATCCACCCTTCAGCTACCATTTACAATCAGATCATGGCACATTCCTTTCACTGAGTTACACAAGGTTTAAAATGTTCAGAACTTGATGTAACTCGTCATGTTAGATATTCTTATGGTAAGTAAAGTAGTGGGATGCTTTATCTGTAAATAATCCGGACTTCCCATATTGAAAGGAAAAGCAGGGCACAGAGATCAGACTCCTGTGAGCATGAATGCTTGTTTTAGTATGAGTCAGAAGCTTGCTCTGATAAAGGATTTCCTGAATGGCAAACACAAGCCTTGAGATGGATGTTGTACACTGGAATGGTGGAGTTATTTTACTGAGAGCCTTGTCAGATACAGCGCCAACCAGAAAATTCTACATAAAATTCACACTCTCTAGAATGACACCGGGGCTGAAAACAGCAATTACTTTTGGCAAGTGGTTACCATTGTGATCACAGTGCCTCAGAAGACCAGAAATTGGAAAATTTCACTTTAAAAGGTTAATTCCCATTGCAAAAATGTACTTTATGGCAGCAAAATTGATCTCTACCCACTGCACATATCAGTTTCTTCCTACCCGTCAAAGCCTTGAGGCACCCCTATCTTTCCACTCACATAGGCAAATAATTCCGTGGTGTCAGTTTTGTTATCACATTCTGTATGACCATGATTTTTGTTACACGTTATTGCAAATTGTACTTGCTAATACAGTATATAGTATGTTTCCATATGAAATTAAAATGAATTCTGTCTCAGGGGGCAGCATGCTGTGGTTGTGTCTGAAAATGCAGATCCATCAACACCAAAACATTTTACATGAATATTTACCAAACTTAAGTGAAATGCAAGCAAAATAGATTTTTGTAATAAATCTACTAATTTTTAGCAGCCTATTCAATAGTCTGCTGAAGAATTTTTTGTCATATATTACTAAATGAAGAAAGTGGTTATTGGATGCAATTGCCCAATTGTAGGATAGTATTTTTAAATATGACATGGTTAAAAAAAAAAGTTGGTTGGTTTTTTTTTTTGTGCACGTTTGTGTGATTTGATTTGCTTGCTTTTTAGTTTAACTTCTGCAAACACTGTAAGTCTTCCTTCACTATAAAATAAAAATGGACAGACTTTGATGATTTGCACTAATCAGGCAGAATTGTCTTAAATCAGGTAACAACATTTAATTTATATGGAAAATGTACTGAGTAAATTCTTTTCTCTTGCTGTTGAAATCAAAAGTAATTTTACTGAATACTGTGGAGTCACATAATGGCAATAAGAGAGGAAGAAAACTGATTTTGCAAAACACAGTGACATGCCATTATACTTTTAAAGAAATAACTTGTGCAGTACACCATATTTACTCAGTAACACTTTCCACATATGTTTAGTAGTGAACCATGCTAGGGTAAAAAGAAAAATTAAAAATGACTGTCTTGATCGTAGAACAGAGTGCATAAAGGAAGAACTGCCAAGATCATACCCAGAGAGCAATGGTCAATGGCTCAGTGTCCGGATGGAGATCAATGACAAGTGGTGTCCCGCAGGGGTCAGTACTGGAACCACGGCTCTTTAACATCTTTGTAAATTGACATCAACAGTGGAATTGATTGCACCATCAGCAAGTTTACAGGTGACACCAAGCAACACGTTCGAGGAATGGGATGCCATCCACAGATGTAGGCTCAAGCAGTGGGCCTAGGTGAACCTCAGGGGGGTCAACAAAGCCAAGTGCAAGGTCTTGCACCAGGTCACGGCAACTCCCACTGTCAGTACAAGCTGGGGGATGTAAGGATAAAGAACAAGTCTGCTGAAAAGGTTGAGGGGGAATACTGGTGGATGGCAAATGAGCCAGCAACATAAGGAAGAAGTTTTTCCACACAGAGGGTGGTGACACACAGGAACAGGTTGCCCAAGGAGGCTGTGGATGCCCCATCCCTGCAGGCATTCAAGGCCAGGCTGGATGTGGCTCTGGGCAGCCTGGTCTGGTGGTTGGCAACTCTGCACATACCAGGGGGTTGAAACTAGATGATCATTGTGGTCCTTTTCAACCCAGGCCATTCTAGGATTCTCTGATTTTATGAATCTGTCCTTACAGCCCAGAAAGCCAACTTTCCTGGGCTGCATCAAAAGAAGTGTGATCAGCAGATCGAGTTAGGTGATCCTGCCCCTCTGCTCTAAACTGATGAGACCTCATCTGGACTATTGCATCCAGATATGAAGTCCTCAGTACAGGAGAGATGCGGATCTGCTGGAGCATGTCCAGAGTAGGGCCACAGAAATGATCCAAGGAATGGAACATCAGCTTATGAGGATAGGCTGAGAGAGATGGGGCTGTTCAGCTTGGAGAAGACAAGGGTCCAACAGTAGCCTTTCTGTGTCAAAAAGGGGGCTATAAGAATAAAGGGAACAGACTCTTTAGTGGGGCCTGCTGTGTGACAGGACAAAGAGAAATGATTTCAAACTGAAAGAAGGGAGATTTAGACTGGACATAAGAAAAGAGTTTTTAACTGTAAAAGTTCAGAAACACAGGCTTCCCAGAGAGGTGGTGGATGCCACATCCCAGGAAATACTCAAGGACAGAGCTCTGAGCACCCTGATTGAGTCACAGGTGTCCTTGTTCATTGCAGGGGAGTTGGAATAGCTGGCCTTTCAGGGTCTTTTCCAACTCAAATGATTCCTTGATTCTATGATTCTACAATAATCAGCAAACATCATCACAATCTGGAAATCTCTTTCTTAACTTAGAAAACGGTTTCTTAATGGCACAGGGGGAGAACACGACAGCAAGCTTGACAACATAATTAGAAGATTGTTACAAGGAAAGGGAAAAGCATTCTTTATACAGCTCTTACTACTTTCAATAAGATTATTCCCCCTGAATAGCTAATCAGCTTTTCTAGCTTCCCAAATCCATGTGCTTTAAGCTGCTCTCACAGTTGTTCTTAGTTGCTAAATGGCAAACAGTGACACCTCCAAAAGGGAAATTTAAAGTGTTAACCAAATGTGAGCAAACAGCATGATGGAGACTGCAGATAAAGAGATCTTTGGCAGATTAGCAGCAATTTAAGAAGATCACACTGTTACACCTGGGTTGACAAGAACTGACAGGGTTTGTTGATCTCTGCTCCTATCTCCAATTTGAGTGTCATGTCTCAACATAAATGAGAGGAATACAAGATAAAAAAAAAATCCTTTCAGTACACTGAACATTGGCTCCAAAGCAAGTGTTTATGGCAACTGAAACAAAAAGGAGCTAAAGAAATAGATGAAAGGATTAAAATAAAACTGTTCATCTCTAAGTGCACAGCACTTCTTCCTAATGATGAATGTCCCATTTTCTCCCTTGACAGAACCTCATCCCAGGCACTCACTACCCACTTTGATGTATGGAGGCTTTTTCTGCTAGAAAATATTGTGAAATTATAAAGGTCAAATTAGAACTATAAAGAAGGAGAGGAATAACAAAAAAATTCTCAATAGCAACACCAGTGAGGACTGGTTTTGCATTGCTTATGATAGAGTTTTTTAGAGGTTTTTTTTTTGTTTGTTTGTTTGTTTATGTTTTGCCATTTACTTTTTTTTTTTTTTTCCCCTTCTTTTTTCCCTTTGTAAGTCAATTACTGGGCATTTATTTACTAAGACTTTGGTCTTATTCTCCAGCAGTTTCTGTCAATAAAGAAGCTATCTCCTGCTGAACTTTGTCACCTTTTCTTATTTTAGAAACCTTTCTTGAAAGGAATCCTCATATAGGGTCCCTTCAAAAAGAACACAAGTTATGACTTCCCTTTAGAAGAGAATGTGGGGCACATGAAGCTCCTTAAATGCCCCTGAACTCATCACCAACATTAAATAAATAGAGAGCTGAGTAAAGAAACAATTTCTACTCAGCAGTCTCCAGAAAGATGTACTGGGAATTACACAGAATTACAGAATTGTAGGGGTTGGAAGGGACCTTCAGAGATCATCGAGTCCAACCCCCCTGCCAAAGCAGGTTCCCTACACCAGGTAATTGACTACATCCATCTTCCACTATGACTCACAAGTACAACTCCCGTAAGTTAAAGCGGTCTCAGTATGGCTATAACTACAATTTAGTATGTTGGAGGATGAGACACATTTACAAATCAAATAAGCATCTCCATGCACACCTTGCTTTATCCAGCACAAAACTCTGCCAGGTAGACGGTGAAAAATGAGACTAACATCTTTATTTTAAGATGTTACCTTGATGTTTCAAAAAAATGCATAGAGATAACCTATATGAGGATGGAAAGACACTAGAATTTTGGGGGTAATTGTTGTCTCTTGTAGAAACAATCTGAGCTCACCTTCGCTTTTCTGGTTCAACTTTGTGCTTAATCTGCTTTACATACAGTTACTGCTGATTAGCACATTTGCATTATCCTTCAATCACACACTATCCCTTTTCTGTCTTTCCAGAACTGTGCAGAGGTCCAACCATGAAGTATTGAGTAGTTTTCCAGTGGATCAGTAAGCTGACCCAGGTCACTACACTGTCACTCAGTGGATCAAAGGCCTTAGAAACACAAAAAAGGGAGAAGACAATTGTATAACCAATGAATATAAAGATGAAATTACAAAATAAACAAGAAAGTTTGGCTAAGCAGGTTACAATAACAAAAAGAGAATGGATAGAATGCTTACCCACATCCTGGGCTTGCTGCAAAACTCCAGAGGAGGAATCTCCAAAGAGATCCTTTCCTACTGGTAGTCAGCCCTTAATTGGGTCTATGAGAGGCACAGCCAGGCTCCACCCCTTCTGGCAACACAGGTGAATTGCCTTCACCTGTGTGCCTGTGGCTGACTCATTGCTCACCTCAGGTGATCAATCAGAGGTTCAGGCCGTGATTCAGCAATTCCTATACAATAACGTATCTCTGCTTTGCTAACATCTGTAGTTAGATCACAACCAGCCTCAAGTGAAAATGCCATATTCCCAGAAAGACAGTACAGACATCACTTTTTCTTGCTGTGTGAGCAGATAGTACAAAATTTAGTCATGCCATCTAAATGGAGAATTAAACAGTGATCAGAGGAATGGAAGTCTGATAGAGAGCTGGCACTGTCAGTCATATGTGGCAGGACTTTCAGGCCTAATTTTCCTAAAGAGAAAATGCACTTTCCAAATTACAGTGCAATTTTCAAAAAGTGGGAGCTGAATCTTTAAACGCTTGCTTCCTCCGCACCACTGTGTTAAGTACCCAGCTGTGCTTTCACCTAAAGTCAATTTGGAAATAGTAATAAAAATGCATACTGCATGTAGTTTACACATATAATGGCATCCCCAGTAGTGCACAAATCCTTCTAACTCCATTAACAGTCCCCAATTTTAATACACAATGTGTAATCCAATTAACATCACTTGCACCTGAAATATTAATATCCCAGTTCTTATTCCAGTAGTTAATCTTCATGATCATACCAGGTCAGCAAAAAGAGACTGTAGCCAAGATGCAAATTATCACTACATTTAATTCAGCTTAGTCACAAATCTTATCTCCTTTATAAATGTGAGCTTTACTCACGCATGTCCTCCATTCATTCTGACATGATGGTGAAAACTTTTGAACAGTAGGAAGATGAAGTGCCTACTTTAAATAGTGACCAGCACTTTTTGGTTAGCCAAGGATGGAGGGAGTCTGAAGAGAGAATCACGGCTGATTAGGGTTGTACTGGAAGATAATCAGGAAAGGTGTATGTCTGACTCTCATCTCACAATGAATTCAAGCTGGTGGAACTTTTCATTTAAAATGAAACACAGCATATCTAATGGACATCAGCATCAGTGCTTGCCAAAATGTGAAAGTGAAGCGGAATATTGCAAGTCACCATTAGCAATGTACTAAGAGGAAGTGTTGAAAACAAAAAAGCTTTAGTCTCAAAACTGATTAATTCTGTTCTAATCCTTTTCAGCCATCAGATACAGCACCTTGTTCAACTGCACAAACTATAAGGCATACTTTTTCTTTCCTCTCCCTAGCTTATTCATAGATATGGTGACACAGAATTTTATATTAGGAGAATATATTTCTTTTTCCAGGAAGAGTATAAGACTCTTTGGTTCACAAACTGCAGGATACCCATGAACTAGTGGGACAGCGGTGATGGTGCACAGAATATTTTCACATCCTCACATGACACTGGCTGCTGGCAAACACATCTCAGCAAAGGCAGACAGAGCCAGCACTGTGTCCTCAACAAAACATCCTAATTGCCAGACAACATGATCCAGCTGTCGGCAGGTTTTGGGTCAACATTTGTCAACATGGCCTTTGCTCAGAAAAAGAAGGGAGGTAGTGCCTCAAGGTGAAAGAAATGAAGAATTGATAGTTACCATTCAGAGGTAGGAGATATGATGCAAAGGCAGTGTTATACACCATGGAGGAGAACTGGAGCTGCACTGGGAACTCAACTGGATTTTGCTGCGCCTCAAAACAGTATCTCACTCACATTCATGTTCATTATTTCTCAACCAAATGTTCCCTGAGCATCTCACATGGGAGACAGAGACTCTGGAGTTAATATTGATGTGTTTTATCCCACCAGGTTCAGCACCACACAGTCATTTGCTCACTCCTTTCCTTCCCAGGAGGATAGGAAGGGAAAAAACAAAGTAGAACTTGTGAGTTGAGATAAAACTATTTACTAAGATAGAGACAAGGAAAAGAATAATAATTAGACTATTATATATACATGAATATATATATAGAACAAGTGATGCACAAACTATTGCTCACCAGCTAGCCCCACAGTGCGTAAAAGAGCGAGATGGACTCCCACCCCTTCAAAATTCCTTCTGCACGATGCCATATGGTATGGAATATTCCTTTGGTCAGTGTAAGTCAACTATCCCAATTCTGTTCTCTCTCAGCTTCCTGGGCCCTTCACTGAGAATGGCCTTGGCTCTGTACCACACTGCTTAGCAGCAACTATAAACATCAGTGGGTGTGTTATCAACATTGTTTTTCTCCTAGAACCAAAACATAGCATCATACAAGACACTCCGAAAAAAACAATTCCGTCCCAGCTGAAACTAAGACAAATGCACTTCTAAGAAGGTTGGGCTAAGGATATTAACTAAGTATTTCATTTTTTGTTTGGCTTCACTGTAATACTCCAAAGCTGTTGCTGTTAGATTACCCTGTCCGCTAGTCATTTATATTAATACTGTAAAATGTAATGCCAAAAGCTATATCATGCTTTTTTTTGCCAGTTGAAGATGCTATAATGGGCGATTGTACTTACGTCATTTCCATATTTTCTGAAATAAACTATTCTATCTTTTAGATAAGCAGAAGTTTTTCTACTGGTATTTATTTAAAATATATAATATATATAATTAAGGTAAGTTAGAAAGATTTCACAGCTAATATGAAATAGGAAGATGGATAATTTACTTCTACTGCTGGCTTCCAAACATTTTTTTTTTTTTTTTTTTTTGGAGTTTTTAAAACATTTTTCATTTTGTAATCTGAAGAAACAACCAAAGGCTTAAGAAGATTAGTCAAATATTACACTTACAGAGAATTCCTACTTGGAAAGGAAAACAGTCCGAGAATTACCACAAAGGGAACAGAAAGCTAAAACTGACTAATACTGAGTAGGCAGTGGTAATAGAATCTGAAATGCAAGAGATGAAAGGGAGTAAAGACCATCCTGTTTGTCTCTCTGTGAGTGTGAGATTATCTTCTCTATACTTTTGCCAGTGCTAGGTACATTTCAGTTCTTAAGGGCCTTTTTTATTTCCCTTCGAAGAATTTTTCACTGTTTAACAAACAAGAAGTTTTTGCAACAGCTATTTCAAGGGTTTTATTCATAGTGTCAGTTCATTAGTGTTAATTACAAAACTGAGTGTAATCACAAAAAACATTTCCTCTTCCTAGTCTATATCCATATAAAGGGATATGTTAATGTCATGCCAGTCCCCTACTTTCTTACACTTAATCACCCTAGTCATTGCTTAATCAAGCAGCATTTTATATGTTCAAGTCTACACCTCAGTCTACCCAATCTTTTAATCAGTCATGTTGCTCTTTTCCACATGCCCTTTTAATTGGTGATCTCTGTGATCTCTGTGATCTCTGTCTTCAGTTTTTGGGGAAGACTCAAAAGTTCCTCTAGAAAAAAAAGAATGCCTTTAAGAAGAGAGTTCAATTTAGGATTACCCCAAGTCTAGGACAGTGAAATGTCTTCCAGTTAGTATTTTATGACTTTCATTTTTTCAGTATTGCCCCTTTCAAGCTTTCACTGACATATTGAGTCATATACTTCACATAATCGTGGTTGCTGTCTACAATTCTTTTAAGTAAGTCAGATCTCATGTTATTTTCATCGGATGTCTGTATTTCCAGGTTATACGTAGTTCTTTATTATTTTGTTGTTTAAACGAAGTTTGTGGTTCCATCCAAAATAGTGCTGGATGAAGGGCTCATACTACCCTAAGAAGATCTTCAGTGCCTCAGAAGGAAAGGAAATATTCACACCATGCAGCATATTCTGATCAGCTATCCAGTCCTACTGTATGGTTATCTACTTGCACTCATGTGCATACGAACTTCTGGAACAGTGAAAACATTCAGAGATTATGCTTTGTTCTGGTGATTTTCAGAGAAGAGTTCTTGTACACCTTCCTCTGCATGCCCCTAGAAAGGGCATTGGTGTTCCTTTCTTTTCACCTTTTTCCTGATTCTTGGTAATGATGAAAAGCAGTCACACACTGAAAGTTGAACTATCTCTGTGACAAGGAACATGTAAATGGGACAGCATTCACCATGACAGATTTTGTGGAAAAATCAGTCTTTGGTTGGGTAGCTATCAACCAAGACATCATATATGCCAGATTCCAAACCAGGTTCATAAAGATGCCAATCATACAGAGCTGTTTTCTGACAGAGGAACACAGTGACTAGGACAATTCTACAATTGCATTAAAAATGTGATTGACAGAATACCAAAACACAACTTACACTTTGTGATGGCTGACATTAATGCCAAAGTAGGCATGGAAAGATCAGCAAGGAACCTTGGGAGAGGAACTTATCAACCCAAATCCAAGAGTCTCTGACAATGTGATTTATGTCTAATCATCACAAGTAATTTTTCCATGATGAACTTGAAATTTGTTAGACAGAAAAGAAATTCCAGAATAATGGAAATCTCTCTTTCTTTTTTTTTCTTCCTACAGATCGGCAACAATGGCATCAATTTTAAATCCAAACTCTGGAAGATGCAGTGATGTATGAAGGATTCACAATAAAAGAAGCACCCTTGACACCCTTGACACTCTTGACAATATGTCAACAAGCAACATTAGAGAAGGCAATGGGTTTCTCTGGGAAACATGGTGCTAGTTGTAGCAGAACTTATGAAAGAAATACCATCAAATATAGAGTACCAAAATACTTTGACGTAATATTGCAAGAGTTAATAATCTACAATGACATTACAAGAAACTAGGCACATATGAAAGGCCTTGACTGACTTAAATTACTGGTTTTTGACGACTTTATCACCAGCTCAGATACTTATCTACTACTTGCCAGGTATGATTTTATCAAAATCAGATTGAAGCACTGAATGCATTTGGAGTATGTATTTTTGATACCAACACACAAACTCTCACTTAAAGTCATCAAGTGAAAAAAAAACATAAAGGTACTTTCACGGATCTCAGGTACAAAATGGAAAATGAAGGTTGGTACAGATAGCCTAACGAACCTGTAGCAGATGGCAGCAGCAACAAATGATAGCCCTTAACAATGAACTTCTCAATGGTAACACAAAAACTGCGTTACCAATATCAACACATATAAAACTAGCCATATTTGTCCAAATGATTTGTTAGTATTGTAAGTGTAGATATTCTTGAAGGAGACTTGTAGAAAATAACTAAAGAGCTACTAAAGTAGATTCAGAGGCCAGTCTGATGCCTGGCCAGAATTTTCTAAGGCTTATACTCCCCTTAAATAGGGCTTTAATAGCATGAGTAGCTACAGGACAATCTCACAAGCATGAATATGGGGATAAGGAAACGTAACAAAAAAATGGAAACATGAAGAAGGAGAACAACAGAAGACATCTGGAGTACTGCGTCCAGTTCTGGGCTCCCCAGTACAAAAAATACAGGGACTTCTTGGAAAGTGTCCAGTGGAGGGCCACAAAAATGGTGAAGGGCCTGGAGCATCTCTCCTATGAAGAAAGGCTGAGTGAACTGGGTG
The DNA here is from genome assembly GCF_019238085.1 of Lagopus leucura. Taxonomy (NCBI): domain Eukaryota; kingdom Metazoa; phylum Chordata; class Aves; order Galliformes; family Phasianidae; genus Lagopus; species Lagopus leucura. The sequence goes on from NW_024962262.1 coordinate 40,660,134, forward strand.
TATTTGGCCTTGAGAAAAGACGACTGAGAGGGGATCTAATCCAGGTTTATAAATATCTGAGGTGCAGGGACCGTAGTGGTGAGGCCAGTCTCTTTTCAGTGGTACGTAGAGACAGGACAGGGGAAAAGGACATAAGCTGCAGCACAGGAAGTTCCGCATGAATGTGCGTAAGAACTTCTTTACGGTGAGGGTGACGGAGCACTGGAACAGGCTGCCCAGGGAGGTGGTGGAGTCTCCTTCTCTGGAGATATTCAAGTCTCGCCTGGACGCCTACCTGTGCAACCTGGTGTAGGGAACCTGCTTTGGCAGGGGGGTTGGACTTGATGATCTCTAGAGGTCCCTTCCAACCCCTACAGTTCTGTGATTCTGTGATTCTGTGATTCTGTGAATGCTTCACAATTCTGTAGATTTCCTATACAGAATCTCTGTCCTTACTCACATGGGTGAAATTATTGACCAGTGAATTGCGTTGGAGATCATTTACAACTGTTTGTTGCACCTACAAATGTTATTAATACACCTTAATTTCTTCTGGCTTCTTCACTGATGGCTTAGAGATAAAGACCAGCTTTTTAGGATAGGTGATGCAAAAGAGGTAGCCTTTCCATGAGAAGTCCTCCTTTCACTTAGCCTTTAGCACCCATACAACTGATATTAATGTATAGTAATTCATGAAGAAGAATTTATTTCTAGATGTTTAGTCATTAGATCAAGACCTACAAGTGTAAGGTTACAGAACAAGATGAGAAAGTTAAGAAAATTTTACAAAAGAGAAACAGAGAAAGAAAGAAAAAAAGGGAAAGGGAAAGGAAGGAATGCTTTGCAGTAATAGAGAGGCGCTGGAATGTTTTACAGTACAGTGGAATTCTTCTCTAAGTAGACATACAATGCTCCCTGATGTACCTGTATTCACTCTTGCTCAGTTCAATGATACACATCCAGAAAAGAACAACGTGTGCAAATATTCAAGGAATCTCCCCTTCCAAAATTATAACAGTGCATTTTATTGTCTCTTAGACCTGAACTTTCTGAATGAAGCACTCATATTTTTCCAAAGAAGAGATGAGATTTCACCAAAGGACCTTTGTCAGCTGACCTAGCATAAAGGTGTAAGCAAATTGTTGTATCACATCCAGACATTGAGGTAATGTTACTACTTCACAGCCACAGTCAAAAGGTTATCTGTCTTTTAATGTATTATACATCACTCCTTTTTTCTTCTGTCACAAGTGCTTCAATACAAATGTTTCATTCTATCATATCGGCTTACAGTGGAGCGTAGTGTAACAATCTAATGTCAGTGTGACACATCTGAAACAACGCAGTACATTCCTTCTCTCACGGCCAGATACTTCTTACAGGTCGAACTAGTGGTGCAAGCTGCTGAAGTGGTGCTAACAAAGAAATATCTGTTACAGACACCAGCTGGCAGGTCACCAAGTATCCAAATACTGTCTCAACTTTCAACAACATGAAAAGCAATCAGGCAGTTTTCTAAGCATTGCTATTGGATCTATCTCCCTTAAACATTTCCACTACAAAATTTCTTCACTATTATTTACAAAATAATATCAATTTTGGCATATCAGTTCAGAAAGTGTCTAAAGCTCACACTGTAATTGTTCTCCCCTCATAGGATAATTTGTATGCGTGTGAGGGTGTGCATATACACATAGGCATGTACAATTATTCGTGTACAGCTGTATCTGTCTGCCTAAAGACTTTTGAAATCTTGGCCAGTTTTTATCAAATTCGATAGAGATTAGAGATCTCAGAGTTTCAAGTTGTATGGAAATAGATTGCCAGGCAGATAAGGCTGATTTTGTTACTGTGTTTGCTCTAGGAATAAGTTTGTATGTGAACTCAGCCATCACTAGACATGAGAAAACCTGGTTCTTATATTTCCATTCTGAGTGATTTTGAGGATTTTAATAAGTCACGAACCACAATTTTCAAACCTTTCCTACATCTTGAGTGTTTGTAATGTCTCTCCTGTAAATATTCTCTGATGTTAATGAGGAATTTGTGTAAACTGCATTTACAAGTATAATTCACCTATGTAAATTAGCAAGGGAAAAGTCCCACTTTTCAGGAAATAATTTCTTTCTACTAAATGACATTACTTTTCACTGAAAGGAGAAGTATTGCAACTGAAAAATTATTACAGTCTAACTGAACTCAGTTGAAAAATAATACCAAGATGATTTTCTTAATTTGAGACACTGTTGGAAACTTCGTTAGGGAATTTCTGAGGCATTCAAGTACCTAGTTTTTATTTATTTTCTGATATTGATAAGAAGGCCTCTTTCTTCTGCAAAAATTATTTTGTGTTTAGGCATTAACAATATTCATAGTACCCGGTCTGAGCTACTCCACTAGAGAGTTAGCTCCAAGAGTATACTCTTTAACAAGAGAAAAGGTTTTTACCAACTTCCAATGAAAGTTCCTTTTGTCTCTGGATTGACCCATGAGAAGGTTCCAGTCAATTACAGTCCAAACTTCAATTTCTGAGTTAAGTTCAGTTAGTCCTGGCCAGCTTCTAGAACTTCATTAATATTTACTTCTTAAGAATCTATGGTGAGCTACATCTACAGTGATAAATATCTCAGTTTCCAGTATGCTCCAGACCATGCTCCCCTGAATGTCCAAAGGAAATTCTAACTTGCATTCAGACCCCTTTCCAGCAGAGCCAGCTTCTTTCCTCAACACAGAACTGTGAGTACCAATGAAAGGATGACACCTTGTTTCAGGCTCTGTACCTAACAAGGCATGGATGCAGACTGCTCCTCTGCCTGGGTTTCCTGCTGCACCAAGTTTCTGCACTCTCAGACAACTGCACACTCTATGTTTTGTTCTGGAGCAGGAAAACTGGTGTTATACTTAAAAAAACACACACACACACACATACACACACACACACACACACACACACACAAACAAAACAAAACAAAAACAACCCAAAAAACAAACCGCAAACACATCTGTGATAGACTGTAATAGAACAAGCAATAAAACGTTGCTTGTTCATCTTCCAATAAGTCAAAAATAATTATGTTTGAGAGTAGCAGTAGTGCCTGAGACCCAGATCAATGAATATACAGTTGCTGGTGCATCCAGTACATCCAAGGGAGGATTGTGTGTTTAGGCTTGAGAGATGTGGACATAAGCCACTCTGTATTATTTGTCTTGAAGGCTATCTCCTTTACTGCTGAGCAGAACACCACTCACCTCCAAGGAAGTTGAGCTTGACTCCCTGTCTACTAAGTGTGCCAATGGAAAGCCACATAAGCTGTTATGGGTTATATCTGACAAGTGACTTGCCAGGAAAAAAATAACAAGTTTGGATCTCTGGTCTTCCATAGCATTATAGTTTGTTGATTTTCAGGTCTCTGCTTAGATGCTATCTAACAGGAAAGTCAGAGGATGCTGCCATATAAATCAGTCTGTTGCTGAATTGACTTTTATTACATTTATGGTTTTTGTCTTATTTTTTCACCTATACTGAATACTACTGAATTCCTGAGAGAACCAGATATGAACTGCAATCAGCCAAAACATAAATGCATTTTGTTTACTTTTGTTCCCATCATTCAGTCACTTAAACAGGAAATCAGATGTGAAGGTCTGAATATTTCAGCTGTGAGATGAAAACTGTGAAGTCTAAATAGAAAGAGGGAAGAAGTGCTTAAGGTATTTTAGAGGCCCTATGTTGCATTTAAGAGTATATCAATTTTTTATATATTTTTTGTCCTGTATTATCATGTTGACAGCTTGGGAAGAAGCATTATTGTATTCTTATAATTCTTGCGTTGATAATATGGTAAAGCATATCTACCTGAAGAAGCACTTCAATGTATGGAGAAAAGATTGTGAAAATAAATGGCACAATACACAGCAATTCTCTCTTAGTGCAGAGAACTAGACTGCAACAACAGAAGATGATCAAGGGGTAAGCACATAGATACGTAGCCTGAGAGCAAGCTAGGGACTGAACTGTGACTTAATTGCTATTTGATCACTCATTATTTGTTGATTTTAGGAGTAAGTTTACTGTAACTTGAGTCAGCCCTTTGCTAAGAAGAGCTCGCTACTTTCTATTCAACAGTTCAGTGAGGCTGGGTAGAGCCATGGGAGATACATGATAAAACGGCACAGTCTATTCATTTCTCATCAATTTACCCTCCCTTATGGTGGCTTTCAGACTGATTTCCCAGGTAGGGATGAAAGAGTGAGCAATGATCGTGCAGCCATAGAATGGATCTGGCAGTGTTTCTTTTCTCTCTGCCTCCACAGAATACCCAGTCTATCAAATTATTCTTCAGCGAGCAGTCGCACTGTGTGGGCTGTGGCCAAAGAACTTTCTTTCCAGCAGAGATCCCTTGAATGATAAGATCCCACAAGGAGCATGCCCCACTTCACAGACCACTTTGCAGATCCTCATGCTTGGTTCCCCTACAGACCCTGCTGACCTGTTGCCCTGCCAGGGTAGAATGACGCACTAGAGAAGTTTGATTTGGATCCAATGGTGTGGAGTCTTACTCTCACTATTGCTGAAGTAGTTTTGATAAGTGAAGGGGTTTTCCTCATTTTCTGTGAACTAGATCTTGGTATGATGACTTTGGGCTGAAATCTGCCATCCGTGCTTGAGTCAAACAGTGTCTTACCAAACAGTGTATATGCTCCTGAGGAGAGTGTCTTTGTGCCAATAACATCTTGCCAGGGTACCTAATGGGTTCTGGTTTTCTAAGGACCAAAACAGGGTGTCAGTGGGACTTGGATGGAGCTGCTTTCTGGGATATGCATGCAGGTTTCCCTTGCACCACAGTCAGGTGGTGGCTAGGACTAAAGGGTAATGTGGTGTCAGAATATGGCCAAGCCAACGTGGCCACTTAGACTGAGAAGTAGCAAAGTTGGGATTAAGTGCATACAGATGTCTTTCTCAAGTAGTACCACCTCCCAAATCTGGTTGCAGTCTCTTTCAAGAAGCAGCATTTTGCACAGCACAAATAATAGTGGTGGGAATTAGCTTTACAGCTCATTCATTCCAGTCCTGAAATCTATTTCACAGTTATTATTTACAGTTCAAGCCTGTACATTTAAGCCAGCAATATAATTATGATATAAAGATAAATTATAGAAGATTTCTTGAGCAGAAAACCATTTCTTTGAAGAGGAAATTGCTAATGGTCTCAAATCCCATCTTTTCATAGGCTACTACAAAGAAGGGAGCTGCAAGTTCCAGTGGCCTTACGCACTCATAGACCAGATGATCTATGTTAGTTTAGTGGCCTTACACACTCATAGAACAGGGGATTTATGTTAGTTTACAGGTCTTCCTTTATTGACTACGTTTATAGAAGGGGCAGCTATCAGTCCTCAATTGGTATTCCTCAGATTTGAATCACTACTTAGAGATTCCCCACTGCAGGCTCAGATATGGGCTAACTCAGAAATTTACATTTACAGGGAAAGATTATCTGCTGGAAAGGTTGGGGATTCCACTGTAGCGCACCTGGACTTCCTCAAACACTCACAGAAACTTAATCTATATATTTATAAATTTATAAGTAATTTTGCTTGGAAAAGGCTTTCAAAAAGTCATTAAGTTTTGCAGCATACATAATTTCCCCGTACATCAAATGGTGGTGGTATTGACATTTATCTCCACAATTCATATGTTCAATCCATTGCAACAGAAAGAGGAAAAGAGGATAAGTCCCTGAATACTACTTTTCCATATCTTACAACACGAGCTCTTAAATGTTAATCCTCTTGGATCAGTTCTTACAAACAGAGCTTCCATGACTGATGGAGATTTGCTGATATCTGCAATACCAGTAGTCTGGAAATTCAAGCACTAGACAGCCTCAAATCAGCAGAATTGACCTCTCATTCTGCTGCCATGATTTCAGAGATCTCAAAGCACTGACATACGACCTATGGTAATGAAAGATAGATATTTTTTTTTTCCATATATGTAATTACAGCATTTACATTTAGAAAATTGAATGAAAAACAAGACAGCTTCAGGAAAGCTTCTTACAGAACGTAAGTTTTCATAGTTACCGTGCATTAAAACTAAGCATATAACATGATCACTTCCTATTTATTTAATTTCCTTGTTAACACTACTCCCTAAGTTACTTGGCTCTGTCCTAAATCTAATCACTCTTAAGCCAATGGCTAAATTTCTAATCACTTCAAATTAGGAAGAATTAGGGTAACAACTAGAGCTCTGGCAACACAGTATGGTAAATACTTTAAGACTTTAAATTATTTGTTAGCAAGTAACTATCTAAAAGAGATACAGAAAGAAAGGATTCATGTGGAAAGCCTGAAGAAAAGCTATAAAAATTGAATATTTGCTTTTATCCTATCCCTCTACTTCCCTTTTCACTAATGTAAAATGCAGTTTTGTTTCAGTGTAAAATAATAAGTAACAGAGGAAAGAGTTATGTGTCAGACTCTCAACTGGTTTAAACCAGCAGAGCAATCTATGTCAGCTGAGAGCCTGGACCCATGAGATTATTAAATGATTGTTAATTATTACAAGAAAATAGCTCCTTTCATGGAGTTTTCCCTATTCACCCCCCAAGAAAATTCACATAATGGTTAATTCCATTCCGTTAATTTCTAATAGGTTTTAAGCTTTAGTGTAGCACCAGAATAAGATAATGATATTTTAGCTTGTTCTCTATTTATTTATTGAGGTATTAGAAGGAAGCAAAATATATAGCTTCTTTGGAACTGTAAAGACAAATGCTGAGAGAAAAATTTTTGAATGCTTAAAAATATTGAGTAGCTGAAAATAATGTTTCTATAATTGTACAACAAGAAGAGGCTGCTACACAAAAGTTTATTAAGCTAAATTCCTGAATGACATGCAACAAAATATTTAAAACACATAATTAAGTGAGAGGTTAAAAAAAAACATTTATAACCAAGTAAATAAAAATTAATTGGCCAAAACCATAGACATGAATGATCCTGCCATTCCTATCAGTTGAAAAAAGATTTGGGTAATATTCTAATTAAACGTATTTGTGTAGGTTGCTCTGAAAGTAATGCCTCCTGTTTATTTCCATGGAAACTACAACAGATACATAGAGCACAACAACAATAATTGATAGAGAAAATTCTCAGCTACAAAACACTGTTTTTGAACACAGTCACCATCATTAGACATGCATTTTTGCCAGTGATGAATAAGAGCTGCATGCTGCCCTCACAGTAATCTGCATCAGTGACCCACTGTCATCACTGCTGAAATGCACCACACGCTGCCTCATTATGCTCACATCCACTGTTTGATCTCCAAAAACATTCAGTAAGCATTGATGAAGGCCAACGGGTGCCATTTTTTCCACATGGAGGAATTCAGTGACACCCCTTTGCTTCATACGCACTTCCACGTCAGATGCTATTGTGTCACACCACCCCTCTCTGCCATCTGGCACATGGCAACAACATGTAATGGAATACTGGTGGGAAGGTTCAGCCTCTACTGCCATACCACCAAGATCCACCTCTGATGTCGTGTGCCAATATAATAAAATAGGAGGTGCTGCTTTTGGAGTGGCCTCGTAAATAGATATGTAATAGTAATAAATCTGATATATTCTGAACATGCATATGCATACACAATAGATTGGTGTGTTTCTCATTTCAAATCAGACTCTTCTCTCTTTCATTTCCACTGAGTTGACTTCAACTCTAGTAAGGCTGGAGAAGAGTATACGCAAAGTTTCTAAAGGTAGTTTTGAAGATAACAAGCAATAATGCACATATTAATCGAGAGAAGTGAACCTGAATAATTAAAAGAATCTGAGGAGAAATTTTTAGTTAGTACAGCATTGAAATTTATTCTAAAATATCACTGTATGTGCCAAAAATGTAGATTCTTAAAGAATGGCTAAGAGAACAAAGGGGAAAGGTATGTAGGAAGAGTAACAGTTTGTTCTAAAGGGAGACTGCTCTACAGTACAATTTTGCTCTGTATTAGAAAAACTTGCTTTGACCCATGAGGCACATACACTGGGGGAATGAAATTTGTTGATGATACATACCAGGGAGGGGCAATCAATAGAAAGAAGAAGGGCAAAAAAGTCAAGATGACTCTGACAGAATGTGCCCAAAGGAAGAAAAGTGGCTTATGCAATTAAACATAGAGAAGTGTAAGATAATGAGATAAGGGACACAAAATAAGAGAAAATGCTTATGCCCTCTGTGATCATATGGCACAAAATTCTGAGTGGAAGCAGGATCTGGAGGTAGAATAAGATCAGAAAGCTTCAGGACAGTGGATGACAGTAATGTAAAATGTTAACATTCATTTAGAGAGGAAACAATAATATTCTGGATGAAGTTAGTACAGTTCCTGCATAAGGGATTTATGAATGAAGGTGTATTTGCAACATTGTAAGGAGTTCTACATTCCTATTAAAAATAGCAGAAGCGTAAAGAACTAGACAATAGCATCAGACAGACAGCAAACTTAATTATTCATAAAGGTCAGAGATCAGAACAAAATTGTCTGCAGTCTTTGGAGCAAAGGAAGGAGAAAAAAAGTGGTCCTTACTGAGCAATTTGGAAAATCATAGCCAGGATGAAAGTAATTGTAGTAGGATTTGATCTACTAACTTCTAAACTCCTCCGTTTCTGTGATTTCACCGTTTATGGCACCCAAAATAATTTGATGTATAATTTGCTGTTGGAGACAGCTCCCAGTCTTTCAGTATTTATTAATGAAATTCAGGGATATCTAACATAAAAGAAAGGCCTGCAATGTCTGATCAGAACTTGAATCCCCTTTCTTCTCAGATGACAGTCATTCCCCCTTTTAGGTGGGACTTTCTAATCCACCTTGTGTTTCTTCTTCAATAAGGTTTCTTCTTCAAAAATTAAGCCTGAGTTACAGTGACTGTCCTATGAATTCATTCTTAGAATAAATCTTCTTTGTGACAAGATTCAAATTCAAGATAACTTCTAATTTCCTGGTGAATTTTAAAATCATTCAACAAATATATACAAAATTATTGCAATGGTTCTTCCAGCCATGTTTATCAAATGAAAAATGAACCTGCAAGAAAATGAGACTACAAGCCTAGCTTCAGTCAGGCTGATTGGGAATGCCCAGGAAGCAGAAGAGGTTGCTAGTTTCACACCTTGAGTAAATCCTGGCAAAATGAGAGATATCCTATCTGTGGTCTTTCCATACTAAGTCTATGTTGACCTAAGGTGGCCTGTCTGTTTCTCTTCCAAGTTTTTAAGAGGTTCCATAGAAGATGCTCCAATAACATAACTCTGATCTGAGAGATCTGATAGATTTAAGAATTCCTGAATGTTCTTTATTGATTTACCTCTAAGATCATTTCAGGATGCTTGTTTATATGAATGCATCAATGTTTTCATACATGTGTGCTTCTGTAAGCTGAGGGCATTTGTGCATTCTGTCTCACCTTGCATCTAGTGCTTGCTTTAGCTCTCCTCTTTGCCACTCTTTGATTTAAAAGTCCAAGGACTATTGCAGCAGTGTTTCTTCATTGTTTTTTGTTATCCTTTTTACTTACAGCCTGGAAATATTTGAACATCTGCTCCTTCTTCACAGACTGAGAAGGACCATATGCTCGATATCAGATTCTTTAACGTTTGTAATATAACAGGTGGCAAATGTTTTTTTGTTGCTAATAAATTCCAAGTTAGGTTTCAAACTGTCTGAAATCCAGCTTCCTTTAGAGCAACAGTAATTCAGAATTCTTTTTTTTTTCTTCCGATTTTATCAATAGAGTCATATCTGCCTCAGCCTGGATCATTACATTAGTTTCTAACATGCCAGGTTATGACTGGTTTTCAGAGATTTGTTATTTATTTTCACATGACCGTTTATTATACCATTATAATACAGTTATACTATCTTGATACATATTATGTACCATTAGCACAAATTGACAAGTTGATTAGCTTCCTAACCAATCCAGTATTTTAACCATGAAATACTGACGATGATGAGGGTAATATTTTAATAATGATCAAGGCCTAGATTCTCAGTTCCATGTAAGCACGTGCTCTCACCAAAAACAAGGAGAGCAAAGACACTTTCACAACTTTATCAGCACAAATTTATATCCCACAAGTTTTCCCTCTTATCACTGATTTTTTAAAAACAAAACTGAAGTTACAGGACTTAAGGGATTTCTGGGGGCTATTTACTTTTTCTAAACTATCCAGAGATTGCTAACTTCATTCACAGATCATAGTGTTTGTAAGAAATGAATGCAGAAACCAAATAGCCAGCACTGCTAACCAAAGGTATCCAAGAGGGTTGATGGTCCAGGCTGGATGTGGCTCTGGGCAGCCTGGTCTAGTGGTTGGCAACCCTGCAAATGGCAGGGGGATTGAAACTAGATCATTTTGGTTCTTTTCAACCCAGGCCACTCTATGATTTTAGATTCTCCAAAGCTGTTTCTGTAGATACTGCTGAATTGCACTTGTACTCTTCAACTCAAATAGTTGATACTTATCTAACTATCTATCAGATTGTGAGTGTCTTTCTGTGTCTTCCTGTGCCTTTCACAAACTTCCATTTTCTTCTCCTTTTTTTGCAACCTGCATAATAAATAACAGCATTTAGCATGCTTTTGTCACCATTTTCTCCCTTAGTACGTTTCCATTGTTTTATCCCTTTTCTACCCGTGCTGATACTTAAAAAAAATAATAGATGTTTGTACTCATACCAGAATTTTGAGATGATTATCAAAAGTATGTTGTATCAATAGATCTAAGGCAGAAAATGTTGTCTCCAACAGACTGTTTCCAATCAGAAAGGCTGTAAAAATGAGATGCCTTAGATTTTATAGTAATCCACTAAAATAACTGATGAAAGCATGTTGTAAAAAATGCTTCAGCTCTCTATAAATCCTTTACATCCAAATTTTGAAGTCTGGATGCCCATCTTCACAAACACATCCAAGTAGTAGCAGTTAGATGAGTGGCTTTTGCACATGAAAACACCCCCGTGTATAAAGATGGAGATTCCTGCTGTATCCTTTGAAAAAGGATAAGGTTAATGTGTAACCTCAAGAAGAAAGATATTAGAAATAAATTCTTTACAGTGGTGAGACTGTATTCTTTACAGTGGTGAGACACTGGAACAGGTTGCCCAGAGAGATTGTGGATGCCCCCTTCACGGACGCATTCAAGGCCAGGCTGGATGGGGCTTTGAGCAACCTGGGCTAGATGGAGGTGTCCCTGCCTATAGCAGGGGGAATGGAACTAGATGATCTTAAAGGTCCCTTCCAACCCAAACCATTCTGTGATTCTCTGAACTTGGATGTCTTTCAGGAAGGTTTTCAGGAAGGAACTTGGACATGTGGAGGTGGATGCATACAATTCAGAGGTTTACCTCCTGAAGACAGGTGTTTGGATTCCCATTCAGTGATGTCTGCCCCTCATCACAGGGACTGAGACACTTCACTCAGGACAACTTCCTCTTTGGCAACCAAGGATATGAAAACTAAACTAAAAGCTAAAAACTGCTTATTTGATCTGGCCCCTTGCCTTTTAGGTAGCATATCAACCACCAGTTGCTCGTCATGGAAATTTGTGAGCCATGTTTCAGCTGAAGGAAATAACAAGATGAGGATACACTTTGCATAGCAATTTTAGCTGCTATCAAATTGAAAGCTTGAAGTATAAAGTGGCAGTTTGGGGTCAGTAGGAGACAGCAGCTGATCAGAGCAGAAGTACTTCAACACCAACAAAATGAAAGAGTTGCTAATCAAAGCCACTGGCTTTTATTATATATTAATATTACTTATTGTTATGTGATAGCAATCACAGAACAGGTGATTGCATTTTGCAATTTTCTTCGTTGTACTCAGGTGTTACTTGACACCTACATCACCTACTTTTCTTCAGCAATTCTGTAGCCTCTTTAAATTCCTATAGGATGACAAAATTGTACTTCAGAGTATCATTTGAGATCTATGCAATGGCAGAAATAGGTTTTTAGGGTTTTCAAATAAGCTGTTTTCTCTTTGGGTTGCCATTTAGATAATGTAAACATATATTTAAACAAGTCAAATAAGAGAAAGGCCCAAACATTTGAACTTGGCATCTTGAAATTAGATTTGTTAGTCATCTCACAAGAAGTGAAGTAAAATCACCAAGAGTTTCCAGTGGTTTTGAGAATGTCAGAATATTTTGTTCAATTGGGGAAAAAAAAACATTTTCAAACTAGCATTCTCACTACCCTACAAAAGATTTTTACAACACAAAATCACCAAGAGCTTCCTTTCAGGATCAAGGTCTTACCGTGCTGTGCAGAGCAAAAAGCATTTCTGAAAACAAGATGCTCCTTAGAATATAACATCTAAAAATGCAGGTGACACAGAGACTGAGGAATGAAACTCATTTAGCATAGGTTCTGTGTGTCCCTGCATTTATAAAACCATATAGAAAGGAACAACAATTATTATATGACATTTGCTCCCACAACAAAATGATGTTGCAGTACCAATTGGTCCTCAGGAAAGACTGGAAATTTGTGAGTGATAGGTAGGTTTTCATGTATACAGGAGGCAGTACTATTTATATAAATAAGCTGACCTGACAGATAGGAAGGAAACAGATTGAAGAAAACACGTTCAAAATAAATAAAACATAATAAAAATAGAGTATGCATATATACATATACAGACACATATGTATACACATTTTTAACACACACATATACAGACACACACTTGGAAATGTATCACAGACTAAAACACAGGTTTTTAATAAAATGAAGAAGCTGAAAATCACCACTTATTTCTTGCAACCACGTGGATATAGAACACTTGTGCGTCAGATGATTATTGCATCTTAATCTCAATCCAAAGTTACATGAACTCAATAGACATTATTTCACATCGTTTAGTAGACTTCGTTTCAGTTCCTCACTTCCTGTCTAGGCACTGTATGTTTACACCTGTACACAGCCACTGTGGGGAGGTATTATTGTTCTTTTTATAGAATCGCTTGTCTTTACCTTCATTTATCTCAGAGCATACATTGAGATGGGCAGCTGTTTCTCTGGAATTTTGCTGTAAGATATACCTCAATTTTATTTCTTGTGAACTGCATGAGCAGTTGTGGAGATCCAGCTGTGGAGTTGTGTTCACTCCTGCTGAAACCATGGATACTGTCTCTTCCACCGTCAGTAGTTAAGTTTCAACATAAAACCTGTTATCTTTCATTTGAGTTCGACTGACTATCATTTCTAGTTTAAGACAAGCTATTGATTGACATGTGGATATGGAAAAAAACATATTTGGAGATGGAGCAACGATAGTGGAATACCCATGACAGAAGAAACATTATTCTTAACAAGACAGCACTTACAGAACAATGTCAAAGAAGACAGAGGCAGAAAACTAAACTGTTTCCTAATACAGCATCAGTGTTGAAAAGGAGATCAAACTTTGCATGAGCCATGAAACTTTAAAATGAAGTAAAGCTTTGGTGTTCAGCAGTATCATTTTTAAAGAGACATTCCAAATAGTTCGGGATGAATTCAAATATTTCCTCAGAAGGAGACAAATGCAATTGGCTTTGGAGAAGCTTGGCAGTGTGGGAAGATGTCTCCAGAGTAAAGGTTCATTTAAGTCACATTTCTGATGTGGGTGAGACTCAGTAGAAAACACCATCTAATCAAGAAATAGCAGATGAAGTATATATTACCAAATAAAGTCATTTATGTAAAGTCACTTAGTGGGAGAGGTAGCGTAGTGAGATCACCATCCTCATTTTTTCACTATTTGGGGAAAAAGTTTTGGGGCTTTAAATGAGATGTATCTTTGTTCTGTATAATTTGGGAGGTAATTAGAAAGTAACAGTGAAGATTTAAACTCAGAGTGATTCTGTCAGAATTTTGTACTCATATGAGACTGAAAACTACTTGGCTGTGAACATACTTGATTTCAGCAAGTTGAACAAACAAAGTGGAGGATAGTAAAGTTAATTTTAACAAATCGCCAGAGCATTGTGTGAGACGTGCTGGAGTTACTGTTACAGTACTACCTGGAATAGCTGATGGCCAAATAATGCTGTCTCAGGGAGGGAGCAGAGTCTTTCCTACAGAAGAGCTTATAATGGATAGATTGTCAATTTCAGCACTAAAATGTTGTTTGAGACCTATTTCCCTTGCATTCAAGCAATCTCCATTACTGAAATCTCTTTTCATGCACTTCACCAAAAATTTATAAGAAATTGACTGTCAGCTATCAATGCATATATTATTGTCTTCCATACCTTACCTACTGGAATACTTCAGAGCTTCTGGAGTTTTCTCCATAAGCATAGAACGTGGAACAAGTAGAGGAGGTCCTTTAATAAGAGTCCACCAGATTTACAGACAGTATGCCCTTCCTCTATTAATCCCTTTTCCTCAATTTTTTTCACAGTATTGCAATAGCAGAGAATGACTATAAAGCAGTAACTTGTGGCACCATTCTTCCCAAGATCAAGAAGTTGTACTTAATCCACTTGACAAGTTGTGTGCCTTTCTCTTCCCATTCTGCTTCAGTTAGTGCATTTATTAACATGGGAATATGCATCAGCACAAGAATCTGATCTGATTTTGAGATCTTGCCCACTCACTATAAAAATACAAGAGCAGTCAATAGCTGCTGCCTGAAAAGTGTCTGTATTATAGATTGATAACACAATTGATCTTATTCAGAAAGTGAATTAGGTAGATAACTCACAGATTAAACAGCTCTGTGTAACTGAACCTCAAAATTGACATCTGACTTAACTTTTTCATCAATATAATCTACTCTCAATTATCTCCAATACTTAAAAGTTTATGAGTAGCAGGAAGAAATACAGACACCAAGAGATAAAAATAAAATGTCAAGTCAGTTCTGTAGTATTTTTCTGTATATTTCAGTGCTATATCTCATTTCATTTGCAAATATGTAGAGATCTGCACATTATTTTGAAGTGAGAAACTGTTCATCGAATATGCAAAGAAAAGGCAGTAGAGAAGCACTATTCATATCAGTCTGCCATGATATGTCCCACGCCGGAAGAGAGAAGAGGGAGCAGGGTTAGTTTTGAGTATGAGAAAGCAGAGCTAATAGATTTGACTGCCCAGATGAAAGCAGGGCCAACCACCCCTGCACCACACTTTAAAGTCAAGATCTACCATCAGTCTGAATCAGGGCTGCCAGAGGTCAGGTGTGGGCCATTGGATGAGCCTGGAACCCAGTAACCCAGGGGGAAAGAGGAAAAAAAAAACACTTCAGCCTGCAGAGTGGCCCAACTAGTCCTCCTTCACCCACAGAGCCAGCACCTTTCTAGGGTGTCATGGGTATGGTGGACAGAGGATCCCTGAGGAAAAGCTGGTTCTCAGGCCTGCCACAAACACAGGGAGTAAATATAGACTCAGGTTCCGAAAGGTATACAGCTTAAAATGAAGTGTAGATGTCCTAGAGTTTTTTGAGATGTCTTGAGTGCAAGTTTGAAAAGATGCATAACAGAAACTTGCTCATGATTATATTTCTTTGGTGAAAAAAGGCAATAATTGGATCAATTTGATGCTAAAATATAAACCAGTTGGAATCTTAATATATATATAACTGTTTAAACGTATGGGACAGGGGACCTGTATTCAGCAAACCTTGACATCATGGGCTTTGTGAAGTTTGATGTGCTGGCATTGCCACTTCAGTGTTTCTGAAAGAAATGCAGTACACTGTATACTGAAACGGAAGAGAGTGGCATTTGTTCTAGACATAAATATGGCAGTATTTTTAAATGGAATACATTGTTTTCACAGACAGATTTAATACAAGCACCTCTGATGAACCCAACAACATTTGACGGCAATAATGAAGTTAAAGAGATCAGCTTTCTAACTGACATAATTTATGTACTAATCACCAAAACAAGATGTGTTCCCAAGATAAAGAGAATTCAGTGCAGAGTGGAAATAGAGGACAGGGATCAAATTTTACAGAACTGACATAGATTAGGGGTGACTGATACACGAAAGGATTTATTATATGGTTGCTGATTGGTGAACAGGCTTTCATAGGCTCTGATATTTGTGTACGTCATGTTGACGGTCAAAAGTAAAAAGGTAAATGGTCAAAGTAAAAAGGTAAAGATTTAATTGGCTTGAAGCCCAAGACTCTTTCCTTTATTTTTCACATGGACCCAGTGAGTGATGTCACAATAGGTAAGATTCTTACTGGTCTCTGTTTGTGGGTCTAATTTGTGTTTCTTTGGTAAATTATACTGACAAAAAATGAGTAGAAGTGAAGTTCAAAATAAAACTTCTTGCCACTGAAAATTACTTTTCAGCACGAACATGTTAGTACCAAAAAATGTCTCCCACAAATATGTTCCACAAAAAGGTGTACTGTCCTCATGATTTGCCTAATCATCACGAATAATTAAAGTAAATCAAACTGTGTACATTCATAGGAAAAGGTTCATGGAGTTTAAAAAGCTCACCCCAAAATAATCAAATACTTTGAATAATGAATAGATTAGACAAAATCATGACTGCTTGTGCATACGCCACAATCAGACAGGAAGAGGCAAAACTCACTGGATGCATTATTCATTGTGAATTATTTGCTCTACCTATTGGTGAGAAAGCTTGCAAACACTACTGCTGTTCTGTGATCATCTAACAATCTGAAGGAGATCTGATTGCCCTTATCATTACATAGCATCTTGCCATTTAGATGAGGATTCTACTTATTTATTTTGCCTGATAAAAATGTTGTCCATCAAGTGCTCAAACATGCAATGGACAAATGGCTGCTGTAAAGGCAAATCATGTCTCTTCAGAATACCAGCACTCTTTGCAGAAGTCAGGGAATGATTAATAAAAAAGCGAAAGAATAGCGGGTCTGTTCTGTTAGTGAAATTTATGGAAATATTTTCTCAGAATTGGTGTAAGGAATAAGCTCTGGATAGGTAAAATTGAGTAATGGGCTCTAACTTTGAAAAAGGACAAATAATAAAACAACATAGTTTTAAAACAGAAAAGAATTAAGCTTGTGTAAATGAAAACACCAATCTAGAAAGCAATACAAATTTCTACAATTTGTATGTGAAACAATAATTTATTATCAATCCAGTTTGGATTGATAAGGAATCTGGGCAAGGATGTGAATACAGAATAATGTAACAGATAAGAAAAGAGTCCATTCAGCATATACAGAAATCATTTTACCATACTGACTGTACTTTCTTATCATATTGTGTCTATAAAAAGAACTCCTGAATTTACCTGTTCTGTAAGAAGGGAATGACCAATGATACTAAAAAGTCCCAGCAATTAAAGGATCTGCCCAAATTTTTCTTAAAAAAGTCTAACTACTGCTAGATTTTATGTAGTCAAACTGCATAATAGTCTAAGGCAGCATAAGGAAATCATATCTATGTGAATAACAAAGTCTCCCTCATTCTTGTAGCCTATCTTTAATATGCCTCTTAGGCATCCTTTCAGGCAATAGAGCATCTACAAACTTCTTGATTATGAGCAAGGCACTCACATTTGTAATTCCTAATCTGTGAAATCACACGTTTATGTAAGTGTTATCACTGTAGAGTATACGTATAATTTTATCAACTGTATGATGTTAATATGCTAGAGAGTTGTCTATTTTAGTCACTGTGACCTCCTTCAAAATATCTATTAATGGAAGGAACATAACAAATGTAAAACAGAGTTTATCTGCATAGGAATGGCAGCTTCTGTATTGCAAAATCGTCATTTTAGCTTCTTTTAAAGGGAAGAATTGACAGCTGTGTCAGGCGTTGGGCATGAACCATACACTTGAATCCTTTCTTCTCACTCAGCTGATGACTTTGACAGTGTAGAAATGCCAAATTACCAGTGTCCTCCCTTTGAGAACCAACTGTCTTAATTTAATATCACTTTAGCTGTGCACAGATATTAATCCAATTTCTTTCATTAGTACATAGGAAGATGCCGAAACAGAACATAGATGCAAGCACTGACATAAAGGAGGTTTTTTCCTCTACAGAAACTCTTCACTTCCAGGCAGCTGCAAACAAATATTTCAGCATAATTTTCAAGACACTGATGTTGAGTGGTTTCCCTTCAAACATGCTATGAATGAACTCTCCCAATCATCTCACATGCAGAAGGTTGTTGTGTAATTTATGCTTCTTCCTTTCTGTCACTAGAAAATCAAAGCCATTTTAATATTAGCTTGACTAGTCCAATTCTTTCATGCAATTTCTTCTGTGACAATGTTTACTTTGAAATAAAAAGACAATTTAATCAACTTTTAATTAAGTTGCATTTTTCACTTAATCTCTAATAACCACTTCTTTAAATCAAATGCAAATGAGGTCATTATAACTAGCAAAGATAATGCAAGAAACTTTTTTGGACATTTTCTTCTTATGTATTCCCTAACATTCCAAAAATGTTGGAATGTTAACATGAACATTCACAGCACATAGGAGGATTTTATTTATTAATTTTTATTCAGAATTTAGCTGCTGCTCTGAGTGCAAAATTCAGTTCTGCAGTAGGGATCAGCCAATAAAGTACTTTAGCAAAGCACCCATCATGCAGTGGTATCAACATATGATGTAAAAGACTTCAGCTAACTCCATACTTTAATACATCAGTGTTAATATCTTAATAAACAATTTGAAACATACAGAATATTTTAGAGTTTAAAAGAGAGTGACTGAGACAAACATTTGTATGACATCTTTCTCATACTATCTAACAAATGGATCATTTTGGAATTTTTCAGAATTTCAGAAAGTAGAAACTGTATGAAAATATGGCTTTGAAAAGACTTCAGGAGGCGTATGGTCCACTATTCTGGTTCAGGAGGAGTCAGCTGTGGGATCAAACCAGCTTGCTCAGCTCTTTGGATCTTGAAATCCTTTGAGAATAGAGACTACAGAACCTCCCTAAGCAGCCTTAAAGCTATGAAGCCTTGAGCCAACACAACTCTCTTTCTGCCTCTTGGAATTCAGTCTTAGGTTTCTGGTAAGCTTAGAAAAGGTATGCACTAAAAGTAACGAGGAAACCCGTGTAAATTAGTCAGTGTTCTGCTACTGTAAAACTAAACCCAGTGACAATGAGAATTTTTGGCCTTTTTTTAGCAAACGTCCACTCAGAGATATGTGACTGTAGATATTTATGTTTCCTGTGAGAAATTTCTGCTAGCTTCAATTAAAAGTGAACTCAAATTCCCGAAGAAATCAAGGAACTACTGTTGCTGAACTTTCCCAGCATGGGAACACACAGATCCAGGGGAGGCTCTCAGCCCGTGGTAAGAGAAGTGCGTCTGTGCCCCCTAAAGCAGAGGAATAATGATTCCTCTGTTCAGTTGAACCTGTATCATGATGACAGTGCTGCTTTCACCTTCCTCCTCTATAGGGTGTTGCTGTGTTGCAAAGCTGGGTGCAGCACTGCTGGTGTTACCACAGGCAAAATGCTGACTTCCTTGAGATTGACTGCTACAAAAGTATCATCTACACCATGACATCCAAATTCCTCTGGGAGGGGCCCCAGAACTGGAGAGGCAGAGCATCTGTGAGAGGGGTCCTGAGGCTGGGCTTGGCCGTGCAGTCATAACTGCTGAGATCATATGGTCTTGTGTTTGAAGCTGGCATGGTTGGGACTTGTGCAGGGTGGGGAATGTGTCCTTCTCCCTGTGAGCAGCCTCACTGAGCTGTTTTCTTGTGCTACTCATGTAAATACTGAATGCCCTTCTCTCTGTCGTCTGAGCTGGGGGAGTGTAAGTCTTTCCCTTTCAAACCCAGCTTAATTGTGTTTTTCAATTGTGTTGGTCAACGCAGCCAATTGAAGATCAGCGCGCTTACTGGGATTTCTTCAAATGATTCTGACAGGTACATTTTGTCAAATATATATCACAGCTGCAACTGTCTAATCCCAAAAAGCCTTTACTTAATTTTAAATGCGTCGGTGCAAAACATGACCAAACACAACAAGCAACTATAATCAATTGAATGTGTAACATGGATGCTGAATTATTGTTATGCTTCAAGAAAATCTTTGTTATTCCTTCCTAAAAAAATATATATATATGAAAAGTATGAAAGTGATATTAAGCAGATGTTAGACTGGAGCTGTCAATCTTGTCTAAGCACGCAGGTGCTAATGTGTTATAATTATCCCTTTTGGCAGTTGATATTTAGGATTTTGGATCCCACCTAGTCAATCACAGCTGTAATTGTTAAGCTACTTACATCGCTAATATGCTGGGTAATAACCAGATCAAGATTTAATATTTGACGTTTACCATCAATTATCTTTTCTTCTGACATACATCTCCCCCACTCAGGCTCTTGCAGATCGGAACACTCTTCTGATTTCAGTAAAATAAATAAGAATCTGGTTATAGAACAGGCCTTAAATAAAAAAATATTCCTGTCATGTTGCACTGCTTTTTACTTCTTAGAAAAGATTCCTTCTTATTACAATCTTTATCACTGTATTCTTTTAATTCAGAACTATTCCTTCCCTTTCTACCTTTTCATCTATTTTTTACAGAAAATCTTGTGCCCGCTACTGCAAAATGTAGTGTGTTAACCTATGCTGGGTATATTTTGGGATGACAATATTATCTATGAAACAAAGCACTGGAATTTGTTTTATAGCTGGAAAATATGTTCATAATATATATTATGCCAAAATATGTTTCCTGCTAAAAGCATTCTGAATTAATTCTGGATTTAAAACACCTTAACATGAAACTTAATTTGCCAGTTATGCATTTTTATTCATCTATTAACTAAAATCTGTTACATAACTTCCTCCCAAAAGCACACGTAGAACAAGAATTATTTTTCCAAAATGTTCTCAGATTTCATCCTGTGTAATTATGCTGAAGTTCAATGCTTTCATTCCAAATCAGCATGCAGTACTGGCAGTGTGGTCAAAAGTTAGTATGTCTAATATTGTCCAGAGGACCTGCTAAGGACTTGGTGCAGCAATTTTTCTGTTTCTGTAATTACATAAAAATGTTTTCAGTATGTGTTAGAAAGAGTTCTCTATTATTATTTCTGTCCAGCAGCGTGACACAATTTGCCTTTAGCAAAGAGCAATAGTGGCTATGTCTAGCAACTGTAGTGCAGTCACAGAGAAACTTTGACCAAAGGAATAAAAATGCATATTCGTCTCTTGTGTCAACTCAGAAAATTCGTAAGTATCTACCCTCATTTAGATACACTGACTGTGATGCAGATTATATTTTCTATTTATTTCCTACCCAAAACTCCAAGCATACAAGCTTTAACATGAAAACATATTTAATATAACTTATCTGAAGGGCGTCAGAAAGAACACATTCAGTCCAGGCTACCAATCTTAGATATGTCTGTGTTTTTCTAAAATGATACAAAACTGTATTTAAATGTTTTATACTGTATATAAATGTTTTATTGTTCAGTTCTATACTCCACATGAATGTACACAGATAATCTAAATTAATTACAAAACTGCAATTTTATCTAATATGGTCCTTTCCAGGCAAGCTAGTACTAAAGCAAGTACCAGTGTATAACATTAGGCCAATGGAAGCCCCATAACTAAGACTGCAAACATCTTTACAAGTGAAGTTTTCTCTGCTGCCTAGAGAAGACAGCATCTTCTTTCAAGGGGATCATGCTCAAAGTTTGAATAGGCAAAGGCTGCAATCAGACAGCCCAGGGACATGAATACTTCAAAGCAAAACAAATGAAACTGGACCTAGTCATTTTGCAGTAAGACTTGAAGTCATGTAATAGTGCCCTTTTAAGCCACTTGTGACTTTTAAGACTTCAAATGAAATGCTATTAGCACAGACAGATAAACATGCTAAGCTGTTATTTGCCTGGGGTGATACCCTTGTGATTTGTAACAGGCAGTGAAAATATAGCAGCCTAGGTGTTCAGGAGGAGTGATATGAATGCCAGTAATCTCTTCACAGTAATGCCAAGACCTTTGATAATAAAGCCTACAGAAAACCTTGGGGTAGTCACAGTTACTGGATTATTATTTTTTTTAACCTTATTATGAAAGTTTTCTAAAACAGGAAAACATTTCAATAAGCTGATGGAATTAGTAGAAAAATATTTAGACTAACCTCTCATTCTGTTTAATGTTAGAAATGGAAACAAATCACAATGACTTTTAGCAAAGAGGTAACAATACCTGCCGTGATTGTAGATTGCAGCACCTCAGCCTCCTTGCCTATAGGGACCTAGTGAAGTTCTTGGTGCCATAAACTTTCTGAGAAGTGCAACACAAGCATTTGCAGGGGCTCAGACTGAAGACAGGCAATATCTGGTTAAAATACTGCAAGGAAAACAAGTCCCCTTCACAGCTCATGTGAAAATGTACTTATTATTCCCATTCTGTACTACTGCCGAATGGACAGCAGTCAGCCATTCTGCGTTTAAATTTCACCCCGAAGATGGCACAAACTGGAAGCTTGTATGTATTTCTTGATAGAGAAAGCAAGAATTATATAATATCTGACATCCTCTCATGAAGTTTTTGAGGACATAAATAAGAGACAGAAAAGAAATGGGAGGCTGGGTTTTAATAAGAAAGAGCAGAGCCTGGGGGGGGGGGGGGGGCGCCCCCCCCCCCGCCCACAAACACAAAAAAAAAAAAAAAAAAAAAAAAAAAAAGTGCTGTCTTCTTCAAAACTGCATCACAGAGCTCTGTGATGGAAGTGCCAATCCAAATTGACCTCGAGTGCCACAACAGGCCAGGGTGTAAATCTAAACAAAAACCTGGATGGCAGCTTCGTTTTTTAACAAGGGCAGTATATCTAGTCAGTAACTGATGTATATTCAGTTTTTCCAGCTGGCAGAGGCTCCAGGGGTATGCAGGCACATATTTCCAAGCATGTTGTTCTTCAAGTTCTGTTTGTGCTTGGACCATAACTGCAGTCTAGGCAGCCAAAATGAAATATGCCAAATAATACTGGCTGAGGGACAGACAGATTGGACCAAATTCCTGTCCAATACAATGCGTTTGACACCAGTAGAGTCATGCAGTGACAGTTCATTGTTCTCTACTTTCAAATACAAAATATGGAGGGGTTTAATGTAGAAGAGCTAAGGCATTTGTGCTGCTGCCTTTCTGAAATTGACATCATTTTAGCCTGGTGACAACAAGCAGTTTTTAGCAATGAGGATTCCCTGTTTGACCTAATTTTCTGACAGATTTTCTCTCTTACCATATACAGACAGGGCCAGTGGCCTCATGTAGATTTACCTGGCACAGGAGACAGGGACAGCTATCGACAAAACTCCTTCTCCCACCCCTCCTTGATGGTGTCACAACTCTTCTGGTCTTTCTTAGGCATCTGCAGAGGATATGGGGCCATACCATGGATAGCCTGGTCCATAGGCTGTCCCTGTTACCTGGTCACCTGCTCAGCCTATAATCACCTGGGTTAAGCCTCAGAAGGTCTGCATCTGGCTCATGGATTTCAGTGGGAACCCAAGAAATCAGCCACAATTTTCTGCCTCAGTGCACCAGCAGCAAAGGCACCCAGGCTCTGGGGGTGCAAAAGTGCTTGTCTTCTTGTCCAATTCTTGGTACTCAGGTGATCAAACTGGTATGAGTTTTAAATACGGGGAGTTACACGTTCACAGCCATGATATATGTGAGATGCACGTGGCCCAACTCTGCTCTACAATATGCAATGAAATCTGGAGGAAATTTCGTGACACTCAAGACAGACTCTACAAGGAAAAATGCAAAACAGCTTTCCTGGTGTGCTGTATTTTATGATTAAAATCTAAACTAAATATATATGAACTCTAATAAACAAAAATAATCTCCTATAGTTTCATTTAAAGCACCAAGCCATTGTCTCTTTAAATAATACTGAAAAAGGAGAAAATATTCTACAACTTCCATAAAAAATGTCATATTTGTATAGACCCCAAATCCCCTCTGTTTAAACAGGGTGATTAATATCAGCTCCTGTAGGAAATTAAATTCAGGGAAGAACAGTAATATGCAGATATGCAGATTTCTAGGCAGAATGGCTAGCCCTGGGTAAGAGAGTCAGGTTGATTAATCTGCATCCTCAGAATACAAAATGAAATGCTGGGCTCTCCTGGGTTAGTACCAGAAATGACTTTTCCTTCTTACATTAGAAATAAATGGACAAACACATGCACGTATATAGCAAAAGACCTTAATATTACATCCAGTGTTTACAAAGATGATAAGAATTTAATATTTAAAATATCTTATTTCACCTGGGGGGGGGGGGAATAGAAGAAGGAAAAAAAAAAAAAAAAAAAAAAAAAAAGAGCTGCTTTTAATTAGGATGAAGAGTAACATTCTCTAAAAAAGTATTTTTTTAATCTTTCATAGAGTCTACAGAATTATAAGGAAATTTTGTATGTCAGCACGAAAGCTCTTCTTCAATCTGTTCATAAACATCTGACTGAAATAACATAGTTCAGGGAGATACTGAACTCAGACATGGTCTTAGTGTGGATAAGAATGGGTTGTAAAACAAAAGCATTCATCACTAAAATATTTCATGCAAAATTCAGTGCGCTTTGATTTTTTGGTTCACAATTACAAATATAATACAGAAGCACAATAGACCAAAAGTATAATTCCACAGGCTTAATTTCCACGAGTAGAAATTTCTCCATAAATATCACCTTTCTCTCATTTCAGAATAATAACATTTCCATATTACTAAGAGTAAATATACGATTTCAATAATTTAATCTTTTTTTTTTTTTTAAAAAAAAAAAAACACCCTCAAAACCTCAGAAAAATATTTACAGCAAAATGCAAAATGTCCTTTTCAGATTTTTTTTCCCCATCGTTACTGGAAAACCAAGCCTGTTATTTAAAATCATTCAGGGTCTCTCCAATAATTGTATAGAAGTAGGCATTATGCTATATTATTAAAGCTGTAATTTCCTGCTGAATCTGGCTGGATGTTTCTTTTTATCACT
Organism: Lagopus leucura; assembly: GCF_019238085.1. Classification (NCBI taxonomy): domain Eukaryota; kingdom Metazoa; phylum Chordata; class Aves; order Galliformes; family Phasianidae; genus Lagopus; species Lagopus leucura. The sequence continues at coordinate 40,685,136 of NW_024962262.1, forward strand.
TGGCAATTTCTATCTAGTTATGGCATAATTAAGTTTCCTGACCCTTGCTCACTCTCTTAACAGGACGCTTAGAAATATACTAGAATTGCAGATCTTCAACCTGATGTCCTCTCTCCCCACACAGTAATGGAATAAAATTATTAATCCAGTAATTGTACAGAACACATTACTTTGCATTGAATGTTCCTATTTCTCATTTTCTGTTAGTGACAATCAGGCAGAGGTACAAATCATTTCTGCAGGGAGCAGAGCCCTTGAAAAAGCCTCTCATTCACTCCACTGGAGCTACCTGTACAGCTGTGATTATTCAAAGTCTAACACAGTACTAGGCTCAAGCGAACAAAACAAAGTTAATAAAATGGAATAAGGAACAAGATATTTTCCTGCTTGCAGCCTCCTATGTGCCAAAATTAGAACCTTACTTCCAAATGATAAACCACACATCCAATTGCATTTTTATAACGAGGCTAATGAGTCCCAGCTCAGCGTTTCAGACTTGGTGGCGTTAGCTGGGGCCATCTACCGCTGGGTACACTCTGTATGCTTGGATCACTGAGAGTGGGTGGCAGTGGGGGAGAGGGGGGAAAAAGTTTGGAGGAAGACAAAGGATCCTGGTTCTCAAACCTTAATATCTAAGAACCAGGGATGTAAGCCCGCACCCGTCAAACTCCCTGCAGAAGAAATCCTAGCTGCACCACAGTTGATCACAAAATCCCTACTGCGTTTAACTGAGTTTCTAGGGAGTTTCCCCCTAAGACGTTTGAAGTTTACCCTGAACTACACTGATCTGATTCTCACTTTTGTCATGGCCTTTTATAATGACTTTTGAGGAAAGCAAGAGATACTTAACCCAGTAGACCGCAGCTGACCGCAAGGGTTTTGAAAACAACTAATTCTTAATAACACACATATCCTCCAACAACGCACCAAAAAAATTTGTTTTCTTTTCAGGTTAGCTACAGCTGGTACGGGTGAGGGGAATGATGTGTTTTATCACAGTTTTCTGAGAACATAAGTTGAATCCGCTCCTTCGTAGGGCGCCTTGACTCTATCAGTAGATATCCCCAAAGTACGCAGTCATAATCTCTGTATGGTCTCCTCCCTCTCTCTTGATCGTGCCAGGCATATCCTCTCTCTGCCTATCATAAGATTTATATTATCTCACTAAATCCTTCTGGTTTATTGGACTGATGTCCTGCAAATACATCTTTAGCATGCACTTGAATTGATGGAAGGAGCTCACAAGAAAGTCCCTGAAGCAGTACTGCTCCTTTAATAAAAAGCTGATCGGAGGGAGGATAAGAAGCAAAAGGAAATCCCATCTTCATAAAGAACTCTGGTGATTTTACTCAAAGGCAATAATATATTTCAGACTGAAACAAGGCAAAATGCTACATATCACTACAGAAAGAAAAAAACCAAAAAAACAAAAAAACAACCAAACCATAAATAAGCATAGCATGCTGCATTAGCTTAGTCCATTTGATCATATTTCTTTCTTTGTATTCTTCCACCCTCTTGCCTTGTCTTCTAATAATGCATATTTTTTGGTTATTTTGAAGAGCAAACTGCACAGCCAGAGAGTTCTGGTTGCATAAGCACTTCCGTGACAGACTGTCAGGTTTATAAACTCATTTGTCTTCCTTCCTTTACATCTGTATGAAGGGAACATGTGCAATTTTCACTACTCTGGCAAATCAAACTGATCAAATAATAAAAATACTGATCTAAAGTGCATTAGACAATAGACCATTTCCAGTGAAAAACAATACTACGGCAGTCATCTCATGGGTGGCTTTTTTTTTTTTTTTTGGCTTATTTCTGTACCTGCTACAAAATAGCTCTGGTTTTATTTCCATTGAGTCAGTCACTGCAGAAAAGGTAATCACTATAATCACAGCAAAGATTTCTGTTTGTCTACGGCACTTAAGTGACTGCCATCACCGTTGTGTCTGAACAGCTTCCAGAGAAGTTGTGTTGCACAGGAGCCTTGATATGTACTAACTTTGTTTAATTTATAAGGCAAATCATTATCTCTCTGACTTCCACAGTCATCTGAACCACTTCTACAATTAAGAATCAGCTTTTATATTGAGAATACTTCCCAATCTGAGGTAATTAGAAACTGAGAAAATAAAAATGGGGAACTCTTAAAATACTTGTTTCTTTCTCCTGCACTCTCACTTTAATGCAGCATACACTAATTGAAGGCTATTTCTTCTCCACAAAAGCTCCATTTGCTCAGATCGGCTGCCAACCAAATAATATAATGATTTATCAAATTATCATCTCCTTGCACATATTTGGTATGTGGCAGACTTGCAAGAGCATTATAGATAGACATGCATGACACAAGTGCAGTGTACAAAAATATACTCAGGTATTTTTTGTGCAAAATAGATAAGTACAGCTTTACACCATTGGCTCAGTCTGAGATTTTTGCAATAGGAAATAGCTACGTGGACACAATTAAGTGAAAGAAATTATCTACCTGTGCAAATCATTAATTTTTATTTAATACAAAGATCTGCACGTATACATGTATATAAACAACAATTGTTTTAGCAAATCTGCAAGAAGTGCAAAAGTTATTTCAGACATAAAAGACATTACCTTCTACTATCTAACTTATTCTAAAGTGCATGGGTTTAATAAATGGTATTACACTTCCCACTCCAAACTTTTCCTTCCTGCCAGTATAGGGCAATCATATCTATGCACTGTCTCTGCTGACTTCATGTAGCGCACAGCCCTAATCAACACTGTGCCCAATTTTTTCAGTCAGATGATATTTATTTAGCATTGCCAAGTATTAATTTCTTTTTTTGGTTTTTCATCTAATAAAAGACTAGCAGAGAAATAGAAATTGTCCATATCATCTAATAAATAACACAGATTCATTATGAGGAGGTGGAGGGGAGGAAATATCACTTAGCTTCCTATTGTTTCATTGATAAAAAATGGTCTTGGAAGCAGGAGAATATATTAACTTTTTTCTTTTGGTTTTTTTCTTTTTTTATCTAAAAGTCTGGAAGACATTTCTAAAATAGATCTATTTTCTTTTCATTCTGCAGAATAATGCATGAATGATTATAACATATGCTCTATCTCCAGTTTTTTCAACCAGTGGAAAAGTGCCTGACACAATAATCACAACTTGTTGGGTTTTCAATCTGATGCTGTCCTATTTTATCATGGTAGTTAAATGTCCATTCTTGTTCAGTGTGATAAATGTTATGGCCATTTAACGGTACCGAAAAAGAGAGGCATGTTAAACCAAATATTGCTTCAGATTGTGTCTTTTATTCTCCTTTATCATCATATCTTAATTTATAGTATAATCATCATTATCACAACTGTCAGCCTCATTTAACCTTCCCTGATCTCCCATGATTCTCCGCTGTCAGGCCTGATTGCCTGCCTTCTGCTGACTGACTGATAATGCCTGACTGATTAGCCCTCCCCAAGAAGAAGACAATGATATATAGAGCAGGGCTGCTCGCTCTATATATTAATGAGGAGCTGGCAAAGCTTTGATAAGGCGGTGGAATAATCCATCAGCCAGGGAAGGGGCTTGTAAAACTGGTGCAACATTTCACAGGAAAAACACCTGGGAAGGATGTAATGACCCAGCAGCTAAATACCTCTCAGCCCTCGTTCCTCTCTTGTAATTAACATCAGATAGCTGCCATATGGAGTTTATCTGTCCCCGAATCCAGTTTACATTCTCGTGATTTTGCACCTAGGGTTTTCGGCCTTTACAACATATTTAGCAAGCAGGCAATTAATAGCTCATTTTCCTCGGTGTTAGGAACTGTTTATCTTCTGAACTAGCTCTTACCGTCGGCCGATCCCTATGAAAGGCAAGAGTCATCGGCGTTTTGTGCTCGAGTTGTTACACTTACTCAGCAGAGGCCTGCTTCGCCATTAGATACAAAGCTTCTGATGGCTACTTGAGTTTGAATGCACTGTTATTACAGGTATTATATGAAATTGCTTGTGTTATGTGAAGGGGATTATAGAGGTTCTGGATCAATAACTTCAGTGGATGTTGGGAGTGATTACAGTGCTCTGTCAATTTTTCCCATTTGGCTGTCAGTACTGATTTACAACACACCACCTCTTTTATTCACATCAAATCACTCATTTCATTGGTAAATTCTATATATCTCAATTTACTTTAAGTAGCTGATTTGTGTAAAATAAAACGACTTCCTCTCTTCTGTGCATGTGAGTGGGTGTGTGTGCGTACACATGCAACAGTCATAACCCTATAGAATCCTTATGGGTACAAACATTATCGCAGCTCTTTGTCCTCTTGGAAAGGGCATCTAAATAAAAACAAATGGCCATAGTGTAGAACTTCTTCCCGTGACTAGCTCCTATTTAAAAAGCTATGGGTTTTCTTTTTATCTTCCATTACATAAAGGAGCAGATCTGATAAGGTGCAACTGATCAGATGACACAGCTGAAGTGTATTATCTTGCTAGAAAACAAATAAACAAAATAACTCCAGATATGGGCCTTTGGAATAGTGAAATTTAGTACTTCATCAACAACGTAAAGAAACTGCTTGTGACATTTCAGGCTTCAGTCCTGCAGGTCCATGAGTAAGGCCCAGTCCTACAGAACGAAGCTCAAGAAACATCGAGAATACCAAAGACACGCCACATAAGACAAATCCAGTAAGACTACTTGGGTGTATTTACAGTTCTGATGGAGACTGACAGAGGTTGATTCCTAACAGGAGGCATTTTGCAAATTCAAGGCCTAACGTAAAGTGAATTATATATTTTGTAGAAAATACTGGGCTTCCTTGTTTACAGGGAACTTTTTAGTAGTGACAGAGGTTAGTGAAAGAAGCGTAAGTCTTAGAAATGACGAGTGATAAATAAGGTTTGGCACATGCAAGAGCAGATTAAACACATTTAAATTATTAATGATCCTGCACCTGTTGAAATTGTGTACCGGAACACAGAAGCATCCTGTAAAAGCCATCTAACAAATATAAATTAAGTGCATATATACTTCCAGTGTTATATTTATAGAGTAATATCTGTATCTGTTTCATCAATTGTAGAATAAAAAACTCGCAGTGTTTTCTATTAGCACTGACCTAAAAGGGATCATAATTTTTTCCTCAAAATTAAAAGATACTTATAGGAACTGTCTAAGAAAAACAACTAAAATAAACACAAACAAACAAACAAACAAAAACCTCACATTTTGTGCTCCAAAGACTTAATAGATAAAACACCAGATTTACAAAACCAATCAACTCAGGCACTTTTTGAGTGCTAAAGCTAGTACTCTGCAGTAATAGGTTTTAGAAGACAGAAAAATACATTTGTTGTCATTCGTGGGGAAAAAAAAAAGGTCTTATTTTGTTCTATCATGATTTTATTATAATTAAAGTGCACTGATTAATCTTGTTAGATTTGCAAATTTCAATCAATTTCTTTCACCATAATGTATTTTCTAATATACTTTAGAATTATAAAACACGATAACACAGAATGATGCTTAAACACTAAGAAGGAAAACCTCTATAGCCTGCCTGTTTATCTGAATAGTCATTTTACAACAGGTAACACCATATTATAGAAGATGATTCCAAAGTAAAAGATCTCTTATGTCATCTTCATCTACTTCTTAGATTCTTAACACAAGTACTTCCATAGCAGTTCAGTACTTCTACTAATACAAAACAAACCCCCAGGTTATGTTATGCATATGTTTGTGCTAGTATTAAAAACTGTGTGGAGGGAAAAAAGATAATGAAATAAACCTTCTTTCTCAAAACATCTAGACAATGGAAGCATTAATATAACATCATGTGTCATAAACATTATGTCAACTCGTCTTTTGACAGGTGGAGCTAGTTGGGTTTAAAGTTGGGATTAAAAGTTACCAAAATTCAGAACTCAAAATAACAGCTAAACTGATAAGCTTTATATCAGTAGTTCAAGACTAGTTCTGCTAATAAATCTGTGGGCTGAGCTTATGCTTGGCAGGGATGGCATTAGCCTTTGTGAGTCAGGGCGTTCTACAAATTTACATTGAAATAACTTTGCAGAGGCCCAGAAAAGATAAGCTTGAGGGTATTGTAACTATCTTTGTGGTAAAGTTAGGCAAAAGTGTAGGTAATAAATAGAGGCTTTATCAATCCTCTACACGGATTTCGGCTCCACAGCACTTGGAAGGTGTAAGATAATTGAAGATATATATTGCATTTGCATAACTTATTTAATAAAGATTTATAATTGCCAAAGCAAAAATTTATGCACTGTCTTGGGAGATGAGTATATACTATATGTAAATGCCCTACAAACACTGATTTACAAAAGGAGAACTATAATCTTGAAGACAGTGTTACAGTATATCTGTGAAAGAATACAAATATAATTAATTGCTAAATAACTATTCCTTCAACTAAAGAATAAGCAGAAACTAATAGGAAAAAATAATAACATTGCCCTCTACCATTTATCACCATATAGTAACAAGTCTCAAAGAAAGTATGTGAAACTAGTTCTGCTTCCAGTGCAAACTGGTGAAGAAAATTTCAGTGGCAGGAAAAAAAGAATCCAGCAAGATGACAGATTTGGGGAGAAAGCTGTTGAGTGTGCCACGGGGACGCACTACCTTGGGTTTGCTCTCTTTCCGTTTAAGACTCCACATCTCCTCATGGGCAGAAGAGTATTTCCAGCCAACCCTTCCTCCTAGGAAGTGTTTCTAATCCTCTCTGCTCTCTCCCTTAGACAACAGGACTTCTGTTTGCTATTAACCTTATAAATATAGGGTAGCTCCTCTTCCTCTGCATCAGCAAAAACCTCACTACACCAGAAAGAATCATCCTGTTAATCAACTCCATGGGAACCCAGCATGACATAGGACAGGTACCATCTCTGCTGGCTTTGGTCTAACTACACAATATATCTAAACACCTTTCGTGTCATTAGTAGAATAAGGCTTTCTACACGGACTCGAACCACTTAAAATGCTGGCTAGAGAGTAGTTAGTTCTGTGTTTGGCCAAATGAAACACTTCAAGCAAGCAAGTTTTTCTGTTTCACAGAAAAAAAAAAAAAAAAAAAAGGAAAAAAAAAACCCACACAAAAACCCAAAATATTTTGCAGAAGGTTTCTTATTTCAGTTGCTTGGATAAAGCCCTGAAGTATATACAGCAGGAAATCAATTCTCAATGGCAGGCATGGTCAAACTCAAGGCTGATAGAAACATCACATGACTGTCCACAGAACCTTGAGAAGGCTTTGAAAAAGCAGCATTAACTATTCCATCAGTTTTAATTTATGTGTATTGTTGGTAAATGTCTGTCATATTTAAATGGCATTTAAAAAAATATTCTACACAAATGAACGGCTTAAAAAGTATTGTTCTGATGAAAGCTTGAGAACTTCATACAGTTATATAGCTATAGCATTCAGAGGCTATAAGAAAGCAAAGACAATTATGAGGCTTGTGAGCTGTTTACCAGACTGGGACCATATGCTAAATGCTGGGAGACGGTGAATTAAAAATTTTCAGGGCAACATGAACCATTTATGAAGTCACTTTGACAACTGTGTGACTATCTGAATGGTTAATGCTGTAGAAGAAATCTTCAAAAAATAGTAAGAAAGAATAAAAGTGGATCTTTTCTAGGAAAAGGAACTAAAATTATCTAAATGACATTTCAGTCTACACTATGCTGAAAACTGTTTCAAGTGTTTTAATGTATTGATTTGTGACAATGACACATTTGTTGACAGTGTACTCCTCAGTAGGGCTTTGTGGATCTACTGTAATTGACTGTGAGCATGGCATGAAATGATTAAAAGGAAACTAGGTTGAGGTTGATTTCATCTACTTTGGATTTGAAGGAGAGAAGGTGATAGTCAAATACTTGTTACAAAATTTCCAGCGAACTAGAACTTTACTTTTTTCCTCGTGTAATTTTTTTTTTTTTTTTTTTTTTTTTCCCTGAAAGAATACGTTCTGGGTGTTTGGATTAAGCAATTATGACGGGATTACTTTTATTTTTATTTATATAAAATATATCAATGGTGATATATTTTTACAGAAGAAAGCCATGATCTACATGAGTTAATCTTTCAGTAAAAGCCATGGGATTTTCTCCTGCTGGTCGCCTACATCTGTGATTTAGTAGCCTAAGCAGGCAAACGTAGCTGTCTTACTTGCCTGAACAGTCAGCTACTACATTTAAGATGGCTGAGGGTCTCAAGGGCAGAGTTGGTCATCATATCTCCTGCAGTGTGCCTGCCACTTATAAAAGGATGTCTCAAACAAACAAAGTTCTCTCCGATAGTTCTAGCTATCTCTGTATAGGCAACTGACCTCCACAAGAGCGACAGCCAGAGAAACTGATCTCCAATCATACTTCTGCTGCTGAGAGCTGCTCGCATGCTCATAAATAATGGTTTTGAACATTGTCAATACACATAAGGCTCCTGCACAATTGCATTTTTATAAAAATCTTCACTTACACAAGGTGAATATTACAGTTTCGTATGGATAACTTCTTTGAATCTACTCTGTATTTGCTTTTCTGATTACTGTGCAACAAGACATTCTTGGTACAGCCAAGAAATGACCTGAAAAATGTGGGCCAACTCCCATAATCGCTTTGTGCAACAAACAGTATGTGGTCAGAGTGCCTACTTAGTTATGAAATGGAAAACATACAGAGTAGCTTGTTGCTGTATCAAGTGCTTTTCATGAGTAAAGGTATTTTTTCCTGATTTCACTATTATCTCTACCTCTATTAGACATCACACATTCATTGTAAAAGATGATCTTTCTAAATTCACACAGCCCTAATCTTCCTGTCCATCATTTCCCATGAATCCCTGTACTCCCAGAAGTCACAAAAGGTCAAGTACTTATACCTTATGGGTTTTAATCCTACTGAAGAAGAGCATGACTAGGAGGCTCCCAGGAGCTTTGCCACAGGTCAGCCTTGAGGGCATCTGTGGGCAACCCTGAGTACTGCAAAAGTTCCAGGAAAAGCAGACCTATGGTTTCCACTTGACAAAAGTAATTTTTAAGAAGATAAAAAATTAGTAAGATAGAGGAGCCTAACCTGGAAGGAGCATTCCAACTATATGTGATCAGTGTGCTTGTAAGACTTTTATTCATTTGCTGGAGATGACTGGGCCTGCAAAGCCACTCAGTATATCTGTACCTCTGTACAAAAGGAAGAAACCCTCCTTATTTACCTGTATGCCATCTACCTATGGGTTAGATGACCATATCTTGTGGTTTCAGCTTAGGCGCTTCATTTGAACTGTTTGATTTGCAAGCTAAGGTACACAAGTATGCTTTTCTTTCAATTTGAACTGCTTTGCATTACTTCAGAAATGCTTTTACCCTAGATGAATATGTTTCAAGTGTAGGTGAAGCTTTTGCTCAAGCTCTTTGCTGTGAAGTTTTCAGATAAACGTAGGGTTAGGATCCCAGTGCTCATACTTAAATTCTGATCTTAATTGTCACTCAGCTTCTAAGGATCTCAGCTTTCACTGCTGTAAAATTGGAAAAATACCTTTCTTTTTATTTTCCCTATGGGCAGGAAGTCAGACTGCAGACTGCCCATCACCACGTGCACCACTTGTTTTGGATCTCTGCCTCCCTCTGCAGGAAGGGCAGAAGCAACAGTTTTCAAGTCTCTGTGCCTGGCCCTGCAGAGAAGGAGAATGAGGGATTTCACAGTGGCATTTCACACAATGCTGTTCAAGCAAACCCTCACCTGTAAGCCCAGATTGGAGTCTCCTGGAAGATGGGACTGCATTGGGTAACAGACTGGCAGGGGCAACATCTAGATTCTAGATATCATCCCTGGGCACAGGAATGGGGAACCAAAGCTAGCAGGTCAAAGCTTAACCCCATTTTATTTGCTACCTCAGGTAAAGAGGAGGCTGATTTGCTTGCTCACTGAAGTAATCCTACACTGTGAAGGACCTGGCAAGGGGCACAAAGCCTGGCAACCCTGCTCTATGCCATTTCCAATGGTTTTGCTGAATGTGAGTGTGAGTAGGAGGTTGCAATTATGGTATCCATTGAGACACAAAGTTATCAACACAATGAACAGGTAAGAAATGCTGCTGAGAAATGCAGTAACAAAACCTCCCATGTGAAGAGCTTCTGATGTTTAGTTCAGTGACTGCAAAATCAATTCTCAGAAACCTGCCATTCTACAGTCTACCTAATTTACAGGTGAGGGCTTTTTCACACACGTAGTTATGCACAGACAATCTTTTATCACGTATAGCATCTATTTCTTTGAAAACAGCAAAGTATCTGATGTGGCAGAAGGGATATAGACAGATTTAGCTGAAAGTTTTACAGTAACCCAGTAATTTTGGAAACCTTGTGCACAAATGTTAAGCGGCTGGAACCATTTTCAGTACAAGTATCCATAAGTTCCTTTGATCAGTCGCCACAGCACATTTCCTTTTATGGAAGTAATTTCATTATGATCCCAGCTATTTTGGGAATATACTTTTCTCCCTCTCTCCTCATGACCTCTGTCTTCTTCAGAAGATGGAACAAAAAAGAGGGTGATTAATACACCTTATTTATTGAGCGAGAACATCTGGCTATAAGTGGCACACATCTGGTGTCAGGAATCAGTACCTGCCCATTGTAGTAGGGATGCTTACAACAGTGGCCTCAGAAAAACCGTGGTTACCACTTTTACACTATGCCCATAGATTTAAATGAGCATTCCCTACTGAAGTGCACAAATCTGATGAAATTGAGATCAGTCCAGTATTCTGATCCTGCACTTAATTCACGGATGAAGAGATACTTCAGTTCTTAAATACTGCAGGTGCTTTCCTCTCTGTTAACAAATACTGATCTTAATTTAGTTGCTCTATTATTTTGAGGTATTCTAGTTTGAACTCTCTTATGGTAGGACAAAGTTACTCTCTTTTTTAAAGCATGGTAATCTATGTGGGTGAAAACAGCAATAGGGAATTTCTGTGTGACACATTTAATAGCTCAAATGAAAAATAATTGAATACTTTGCTGCTCAAAAGTGGTTTATCACCATGGGTATTGCAGTGCTTAGAGTTACTTAGTTTGACCATGTTAAAGCAGGAATGGATTGTTCAGTTTGAAGCATATTATTTGTGGTCTATTTAGTCTGCTGTTTCTTCCAGAGAAAAATCCTCTTTATTCGGAGTAGAAAGCTCAAACCAAACTGTGTAAGGGAGGGTAAAAGCTTGCCATAATAAGCCCTTACCCAAGGTGAAAACATTACTATTTTGAAAAACAAGATAATTTGGGAGTCTGCCTACACTTACCAACTCCTAGCAGATGTGACACTTACTACCATCTCCGCTGTGAAATATTTTACAACTCAGTTTTCTCTCTTTTTGTTGATGCTGTTGCCAATCTTCTGTAATCAACTTCATGAAATTGATCACTGAATTGAGTATTTTGTTATCTTGATGAGGATAAGCTTTCAGGTCAGCCTTTTTTTTTTTTTTTTTTTTTGACTTTGTTTTCTAAAGCACCACTGAACCTGACAGGGCGGATGAACACCCAGTACCAAACTCATGACTGTCAGAGCAGCATTCTGTAATCTCTACTTAGAGTTATTTTAATATCTCTCACCTCGAGTGATGTCAGAATTCTCCCCATGAAAAATTCCCCCCAGCTGATAACTTTTGCTCTGTGAGAAGGGTCACACGTTCAAGAGAATGTGTCCCTTGAAACAGCACTGAAGATGCCTAATCCATTTTCTAGTCCTGTAAAAATCAGATTAAAATTCAAACATATCAAACCAGTGCTTCCCACACGTAGGCAGGAACAGAAACACCTCGCAGCTGCAATGTAACCAGCTGATTAGAAACCGCTTTTATTTCTTTTATTACAAGTTTTGCTCAATTTTAACCCCGAGATTTGCTTTACAGGGAAGTGTCTGCATACCGCCTTCCTTTTGTCTCAACCAGAGGGTTTAATAGCTAAAGTAACTGAAAAGGACTAGCACCAGAAAGGCTTTGGTTACCAGAGTAACCGTAAAAACAGACCCCAGTCTCCATGGCAAAGAGAAAAGCTATTTGCTGCAGCCTTTTCAGACCTTGAACAGACACTGACAGTTTTCCTATAATCAGTGCAGATTATTTGTAGCAACTAACTATATTATAATGTTAACTCTGGGAGGTCTTTGAAAATATGCAGTGAAGAAAAGAAGGAAATAAATATAAGATTTTTTTGTAAGTTTAGGTGTGACTGCATTATACACTTAAAAAAGATAACATACATCAATCTAACACGGTATTACAGCAATGTCACCTCCACCTTAAGACTTTTCACCCTTTGTGTTTTGCTTTTCATTCTGTATTTTTCTGTGTTTTGGGATGTTTACATACCCAACATTCTAGTGAAGAAGTTCATATGATAAACATACACGCTATGGTTTTACGGTATGTTACCTTCTACATGTTTTTCCAAACACTATACATTAGTGCTACTTCATCATATTCGAGTTACTTGACAGCTGATTCTTCCTGGAGCTGGCTTCAAGATACGTTCAAATTGCACAATATAAACTTTTAAAAAGATCTCTGTAATTCATGGATCTACAAACCCTGCAATACAATTACCTAAATTACCAGTGCACATTGTAAGTGCTCCTTGTGGCTAATCATTCTATCCTCAGTGAATTGCCTGACTTGCCAGTGGCTCATTCTCTACAGCAGCACTGCTCACTCTCTGTCCTCCAAACCAACATCTCTGAGCAGAGTCATTAATTCCAATATGAGTTATGAGGAAACTTAAGTCTTTACCATTTCCAACTTTATCTATTCAAATAGCTGGTGACTGCACCGCACAGAGATATACTGCATCGTATTTCCCAAGTAGCTTAGATTCAAAAGAAAAATTTAAAGTGAGCACTCATTCTGCATTTTAATGAGTGAGGTATAAATGTAATGAATAGAGAAAGAAAATATTCAGATGAATCGTTCATTTTAAAATGCAACTGTGCATACAGAAAATAACACCATAAGTGTGCACAGTAGTGAAGATATGAAGGGTAGTAGATGTTTTTTTAAGAATATTTGTGCTATTCCGAATTTTATCAACAATATGAAATTTAAATGTGTTTTTAAAATGACATTTAAAATACACAGTATATGCATTCTCTGCAGCTATAGATATTTGGCTATATATCACAGATAGTCATTTAAGTTAAAATACACCAAACATACAACAGAAAAATTCAGTGTATCACCCCTGAACTGTTCAGTAAAAGTAGCCAAAAACTGTGCTGCAAATACAAATTCAAATAAAAAATGACTGCATTTGAAATAAAGAAAAATAACTGTTAATTATGTTAAGCTTATTTTTCACGGTCTGCATCTGTGTTGTAGAGAAGCAAAGCATTCCCTAAATAACAGAATGAAACGTTATTGCCAGATACCTGTTTCATCAAAAGGAAGTAAAGCTTTTATCGCGTTGTATAATGCCTTTGCTTTAAAAGAAACTGAGCCCTCTTTTTAATGCATCTTCCGTGTTTTGACACTGAAATTTAGGATACACTGAGCTCAAGCAGATGCAATTTTGGAAATTCTGGAAGACCACCTTTGGAAAGTGAGAATTCTCCTTAGAATTGGGGGTGTATATTCTTAACCAGAGGCATTTTGACTCAAATTAAAACAAGAGAGCTTCACTGAGGGATGAGAAGCAGAGTCTGGTGGAGTAAAAAGTAGAACACTGAGAATATAATCTGCTTCATGAGTTTATCTTTAAGATGACAACTTCACGTGATAGAGAAACTAACAAACAAATTTAGCTTATTAATCTTATAAATTAACCTTATAAAATCTACTGTTTTCTGGAGATGCTATGAAATGAGGTTAAAATAGAAAAAGATTGAGAAGGTTTAAAATCGGAAGAAGCAAAGACAGAAAATATTCTCCCTTCCAAAATGACACATACATGGTAGGAAGACTGTGGAAGAAGAGACATTTTGGAATGATCCTCAGAACAATCAAAAATCATGGTCCTCCAAGTCTGGTTCACAGAACACACAGTACACTGTCTTCTGCACAGCCCACTTGCTGTTCTAATGATCACTAATCTCTCTAGTGATCTAAGTCTAGATCTAGTGATCTAGACTCTCTAAGTCTTCTTAGAATTCCTCAAAATTCCATTAATAATGATCTCTGAGGCAGGTTCCTGGAGTAATCTCAAAGCACCTTAATTTCAAGCCCCTATTCAAAGAATACGTTGTTACAGCCAAGTACATTCATCAGAACTAATAGGCTACAAATTGAGCTAGTTTGCCAGTGGCAGAATGGCAAAGCAGGAAATTTAAAATAGTGTTTCCTACAGTTCTTTTTTCCTGGATTATGAGGGCATCAGTTATTCTAAAGTTTTTTCTTTTTTATTCTGTTTTACTCCTCCTGAGGTGGACTGGGCCTTTCTGAAATCACAGCAAGTTTTGAGGAACATCCTACACTAAGATTCAAGACTGGTGAAGCAGAAAATCACCATCGGCATTACTAGAAGAGACTGCTGCATCTGCTCACTCAGTGATTCCTAAGATACAGCAAAATATCTTTTGAGTGGTAAGGTGAAGCTAAAAAACTTGTGACACAAGCTAGTATTTTACATTGGTTCTGCAGAACGTGAAAAGGTAGGTGTACTTTACCAGATAGCCTTTATGGATTATCATTTTTTTCATGTTCCATGCTAATAGAAGTGCCTTGAAGATAAAAGATGCAGATGTAAAAACAAGTCCATAACAGATAAAATATAATGTTGAATTCTAAGTATAATGACAAGCACAGCCGATGCCCCTAATATATTTGAAATTGCCATTCTGTTACATTGAATGTAATTCATGCTATTTTTCCAAAGTATAATCCCACAAGGATTTTGACCAAACAAAAATGCTCTAATAACTGCAAATGGTTCAAATATTCTGTCCAGTGAGTTGAAGTTAAGTGATAAAAGTTTCCATGTTAAAAGAAATAATAAGTGGAATTTCACACATATTATAGTAATTGTGAAGCATCCAATTTACATAGAAATAATGTAAAAGAATTCTGACCATGATGGTTTAAGTGAATCATTACATGCATCGCTGATACATTTAGAAAACTGCAGCATGCCAGGTATGTTTCTTTTAGCATAATAAGTCTTGTAATGGAGCCTTTAAAAGCCTTAAATGTATAGTTAGATTAACCTTTCTGTTTGGATTAAAAAAGGGAAGAAGAAAAAAAAGAAGAAAACAGATAATCATTAATTGGCACAAATAGCCAATTAAATCAACATTCATTTATCTTTCCAAGTTAGTACAGTTTCTTTTGACTGTTCCTCTCTCCAAGAAACATGATGTTATTTATACTGCACTCACATTTAAATTGTTCTGCTGTACTAATCTGTTTAAGTTTCACAGGAGTTCATTCCTCCTGCCTGGAGCAGTTACAGTTCATGGAGGTATTGAGGTACCTCCCACTTTCCTCCAGGTTAAGGTGGCATTCCCAACTAGTTGTTTTGCACAGACCATATAATAAAACTTTGGATTCTAAGGACTCAGATTTCAGGTGAAGAAAACCCTTCACCTACACAAATTGCACCAACTGTGTGAGAGGCAAACAAAAGCAAAGAAGTATGCTGTTTGTCTTCAGGAGTCATCATCTAACAGTGCCAAAACAAATTTTCAGGAAAGTGCTGGGCAAAAGTGCTTTGCCTGAAAAGCTAACATTTATTAATGATATTGAACATTTTTGCAATTATTTATCCCATTCTTATATTTTCAATATCTTCTTTTCAGTTTTATACTCCACATGGAGAAGGCTGAGTTCTTCATGTCTTCACTGGCATTCAGGCTTCCCACGTTTCTTAAGTCCCCGCAACTCTTGTCAGGGGTTGGGGGAGCAAAATCCCTCCCACTGTAAGCAAAGAGCCAATTGAAGACCACGTGATGAACTGGTGTGTATAAGTTTATGTGGCCCAGTAACATGCAACCCACGGTCCTGAAGGATCTGGTTGGTGTGGCTTCCAAGACACTCACTGTATTTAAAAAGTCATGGCTGTGAGGTGAAGTTCCCAGTGACAGGAAAAAGGGAAACATCACTCCTATTTACAAGAAAGGGAGGAAGGAGGACCCAGGGAACTACAGGCCAGTAAGCCTCACCTCTGTGCCTGAGAAGATAATGGTACAGACCATCCTGGAAGACATGTTAAGGCACAGAGAGACAAGAGATAATCTGAGACAGCCAGCATGGCTTGACCAAGGGAAGGTCATGAGTGACCAATCTAGTGGCCTTCTAAAATGGAGTGATGGCATTGGTGGATGAAGGGAAGGCAACTGATGTCATCTACCTGGATTTCTGCAAGGCTTTTGACGTGGTCCCATGTCACATTCTTATCTTGAAATTGGAGAGAGATGGACTTGCAAGGTACAATATTCAGTGGGTAAGGAATTGGTTGGATGGTTTCAGCCAGAGGCCTGTGATCAACAGCTCTGTGTTCAGGTGGAGGCCAGTGGTGAGTGGTGTTCACAGGTTCCTCTTGGTACCAGTGCTCTCCAACGTCTTTATTGATGACACAGACAGTGGAATCAAGTGCACCCTCAGCAAGTTTGCTCATGACACTAAGCTTAGTGGTGCAGGTGATACACCAGAAGGAAGGGATGCCATCCAAACGGATGCCAAAGGGACATGAACAGGCTTGAAAATTGGTCTCACATGAACCTAATTAGATTAATAAGGCCAAGTGCAAGGTGCTGCACTCCTGTCGGGGCAGTCTGGGATATGTATACAGACCGGGAGAATAACATATTGAGGGCTGCCCTGCAGAGAAGGACAAGGAGGATCCTGGTAGACAAAAAGCTGGACATAAGCCAGCAGTGTGTGCTTGAAGCCCAGAAGGCCAACAGTATCCTGGGCTGCATCAAAAGAGGGATGGCCAGCAGGGAGAGGTAGGTAAGCGTTCCCCACTATTCTGCCCTTGTGAGGCCTCTCCTGAAGTACTGCATCTAGGCATGGGGTACCCAGCACAAGAAGGGTAGAGCTGTTGGAGCAGGTCCAGAGAAGAGCCATGAAGATAATCAGAAGGCTGGAGCACCTCTCTTACAAAGAAAGGTTGAGGAAGCTGGACTCGGTCAGCCTGGGGAAAAGAAAGCCCCAAGGAAACATCATTGCAGCCTTCAAGTACATAAAAGGAGCTCACAAGCAAGAGGGAGACCAACTTTTTACATAGTCTGATAGTAATAGGACAAGGAGGAACAGTTTTAAACTAAAATGGGAGATTCAGGTTAAATGTTAGTGGGAAATGCAGTGAGGCAGTGGCATGGGCTGCCCAGAGAAGCTGTGGATGCCCTATCCCTGGAGGCATTCAAAGCCAGGATGGATGGGGCACTGGGCAGCTTGGTGGGGTCTTGACAACTGTGCCAAAAACAGAGGGTTGAAACTGGATGGTCTTTGAGGTCGTAGAATCACTCAGGTTAGAAAAGACCTTAAAGATCATGGAGTCCAACCACAAGCTAACCATCCTACCCTAACTCTAACAACCCTCCGCTAAATCACGTCCCTGAGCACCACATCCAAATGTTTTTTAAACACATCCAGGGATGGTGACACAACCACTTCCCTGTGGAGCCAATTCCAGTGCTTAACAACCCTTTCTGTAAAGAAGTTTCTCCTGATATCCAAGCTAAACTTACACTGGCACAACTTGAGGCCATTTCCCCTCGTCCTGTCACTAATGAGAAGAGACCAGCCCCGCTCTCACTGTAAGCGCCTTTCAGATATTGGAAGAGAGCAATAAGGTCTCCGCTCAGCCTCCTTTTCCCCAGACTAAACAGCCCCAGTTCCTTCAGTCACTCTTTGTAGGGGAGTCCATTACAACTCAAGCCATTCTATGATTCTGTTGTGTACTTTCAGTGCTTTTTTTTTTTTTTCTTACAATAAAAAGTATACATGTGAAGGAACTTGAGTATCACATTGGAAGTTCCTAAAAATCAGACTTCTCCCAGACACTTTCACTTCTATTTGTCTTTTTTTCTTGTGTGGTCTTTGATTATCACACCATTTGCATTTTTCTGTTTCCCTCAGACCTCAAGGGAACAAACAAACAATACAGATCCCAAAAACAAATCTGGATTAAATTTGATTTTTCCTAATAGAAAGTTCAACCAGCCAAAGAGGGTCACAGAATCAATATGTGCAAAAAGCATGGGCATTTCAGGAAAAATCTCAGTCAGGATATAAGGAGGAAAAATAGCTGTTCTCTCTTCGTTCTCATCCTTCCACTGTTGCTACTGCCTATCTCTTTCCCATTTCCCTCCTTTTTTGAAGCAATTTTCTGTTCTCTTGGGGTTTTTTGCGGGTTGGTTATATTGTTTTTGTTGTTGTTGTTGCTTGGTTGTTTTTTTTTATTGTTTTCTCATTTCTCCTCCTGCAGCTAGCCCCATTTCCCTAACTGCTGATCTCTTCCAGTGCTGACATCTTCTGCCACTTCTGCCACAAGGTCTCTGTAGCCTTTCATGATAATTCATAGGCATGAGGTCACAAACATACTTTAAGATATTTCTATTCACTGGGGAAAAAAAAATAACACACACACACACACACACACAAACAACCCACAAACAAGACAACAACTTTAGCAGTCTGATTCGTTTCCACAATAATTTGTACTTTTAAGGGGTAACTTTTGAGCATGATGAAGAGGCAGTACAAATGGACATTAAATAAAGTAAATCCAAGACCCTGGAAGACACTAGATTTAGGTTATTTGGAAGTAAAAATAGGAAAAAAAAAACCCTACATTTTCATTATAACATGCAAGTATACAAATCAGCCAATCTAAAAATGTATACTCATGGCATCAGTCAATTGATGTAAAGCAGTGATGCTTCCCTGAAATTGCTTCTATTGAAAATAAGATCTCCACTGCCTAAAAATTGTTGCAGATAGTTCTATGACATTTTTTATGGCATTCATTAACAGAGAGTAGCACTATTCATTTAAATGCTGTTACTCTGGCTTTTTTGTTGGTAATGTAGTTCATAACAAATCCTTGATAATAAATATGTTTTGCACACTAAGATACAAATCATCAAATCACAGAATCATCTGAGTAGGAAGAGACCTTTAAAGGCCAACTCCTATGCAATGAACAGGGACACCTACAGCTCAGTCAGGTTGCTCAGAGCCTCATCCAATCTGACCTCAAGTGTTTCCAGGGATGAGGCATCGACCACATTTCTGAGCAATCTGTGCCAGTGCCTCACCACTGTTATTGTAAAAAAAAAAAGAAAGTAAAGTCCATCCTAAATCTCCCTTCTTTTAGTTTGAAGCCATTTCCTCTTCCGCTATCACAAAAGGTCCTGCTAAAGAGCCTGCTCCATTCTTCCTTACAGTTCCCCTTTAGATACTGAAAGTCTGCTATCATGTCTTCCCACAGCTTTCTGTTCTCCACGCTGAACAGTAAACGCAGCAGCCTTCATGGCATCCCCTCTACTTTCATAAAATATCCTGTTGAACTTGTCATTTTCCAACTGCAGAACGGGTATAGGAGAGCACAAAAGACAACAATATGCAAGCTTGAACACTTTTAGTCCCACAATGTCCAGCACTGTCACAGGCACATTACAGTGTAGAACCACAACCAGAGCTTCTTTGTCTGGAGTCCCTGAGAAGTACTATGGCTGACAAATGCAGACCTCCTGTGACATTCTCATTAGCCACCAAAACCCATTCCACAAGGGTACAAATCACCTACAAGAGCTAAGTTACATCTGATGACCTACTGCAAATATTAGTTTGGATATGCTTAGGCACCTGAAAAAAATAACATCCGAAGTCTATGCTGGATAGCTGGTCATATCCCAGCTGAATTTGATTTTTCACAATATCTCAGAATTTAAAATTCATAGCCATCCTACTTGCAAAGAAAATTTAGAAAATAAGACCTGTTTGTAACCAGCACTATCATATCAACTTGAATTCCCTGAGACCTATAAGCTGACCTGAATAGCATTCTCTGACTAAGTCATTATTAATGGGGATGTGAGATTTTGCAGCTCCAAGATTTAGACATTTTTCTGAGCTCTAAAGAGTAAAGTAGCTGATTTGTCAGCTTGCCTACAGAGTGATACCTATGATGATGGCAAACTGTGGTGCTCCAAAGGAGACACTGTCCATCTCACTCTTTCTGCGAGGACTACATGATGACACCAGGATGATGAAGTTGCTAACATGGCAAATTATATCCAGTGCATATGTGTGAGAGGCTTGACCAACGTTATTGTTAGTCCCTTCTCTTTGGTGGCCTCACATGTCACAGAAGGTATTGAAGGAGAAAGAAGGTGACTACTGGAGGCAATCAACCCAAAAGTGTATGAATTGATGCCTTGAATACTAATGATTCCAATCATTTTTGAAGCTAAGAAGGGCTCTACAGCTTCTCTAAAAAGAAAGATGCACTCTTGTGCAAAAAAAAGAATGTAGATGTGTTCCTGGTTCAAGAAGATTTCAAGAAATGACTTAAATATTAAAAAAAAGAAACATTTTGAGAGAGAATTTTTTTTTTTTTTTTTTTTTTCTGAAGTGCATCGAAAGGAAATCTCAGCAAGAGGAAACGTTTCGCATTTCCCATGAAAAACAAATGAGAGGTTCCGCCCAGTTCTAAAAATGACTTGGAAGTGACACGGAACAGTACAAGTTTAAACTTCAGTCTTAGTTCTAAGCACCTTCTCTTCTGACATTAAATAACTGCCCAAACTGTCCATTTTCTTCCTCATCTTCTGATGAAACATTTTAGAGTGGCACTTCTACATTTCTTAGTAATAGCCAAACACAAACCAGCAAGTCCTGTGACTGCAGAAATTACTCTGTTACTACTGAGCTCACAATAACAATACACCCACAAGCTATCCAATGAACTGGGTTGGATTAAATTCAGAGAAGGGTAAATACTTGTTAACTGGGAGGATCCAACTGGCATCAGCTCAAGCCCTTTCCTTCAGACAAGCGTTACGTTTCTCAGTTCCAACAGCATTACGCTGCAACAAATGAGTTAATTATTCCACCTAGAAGCTAGGAACTGATTGCTTTGTCTGCACCAAAAACTGTAAATACCTTCCAGGGCATTTCTGCAGGAGGAGCAAGAAGTACATTATGAGACAAAAAAACCCATTTTGAGAAAACTTCAATTCCAGGGAGGCATATTCAAAGGACCAGAGCCAACCAAAGACCTTCCTGTCCCATGGCAGAAACTCCACTTTGAATCAAGTGAAAGAGGATGACTGGCAGAGTGAGAGCTAGTGTAACAGTATGAGTGGGAATGTTTGCCAAGCATTTTGTCACAACTAATGTTTAACCTGCTGCAAATTTTAATGGTTACCTCTCAGTTCCATAATGGATAAAAGGTCTCATGATCATGATTAAACTTTGATAAAATCTTTTAAAATCTATCCTTGCATCCTACTTTCCTGTTGGCTGCTGAAGGTCTCAAGTCAGCTCTGTGAAATTACAAAAGGCTTCTGATTAAAGGCATCCTTAAAAATTGCCTGAATGTATACTGTTGAGAAAGAGGTTTTTGAAGAGTTTGTGAAAGTTAGGAGGAATTGTTCTGGATTTTGCAGGCCATCCAGCATCTCCCTCTTTGTTCTTCTTCCCCTTTTTCATACAGTTTGCCAAATTCTCAGAATTCAGTTAGGTAAAGTAGTGAGTGTCGTCAGCCTGGCATACAATACAATTTGAAGGAAAGGAAGGATCCCACAAACAGTGCTTATGGAAAGATTCTGGGGTATGTCCAGGTGTACAAGTTTGCCTTGTCTTGCTCTTGATCTCAGCTGGGTGAAAATGAGCAAGCACCAGCCTGTGATTTGAATATCTGTGTTAGCATGGCTCCATGCCCAAAATGATAAACCTTTCTGGGAATATGGCCAGCTTACGGAACGTCAGTCAGATGAGCATGTATCAGTCTGCATCTGGCCACACCAACATGTATTTAAAGATTCACTCATTACCTATGAGAATGATTCTACTTTATACATAAAATACACAGGCATGCAGATCCCTGTATACATGTAGAACATACATAGAACTCATGTCCAGATATATGAACATCAGTGAACGCAGCAGCAAACTTATTCTAGTGCCAACAAAACTAAAAACGGATCAACTGAGATTAAAAAAAAAAGAAATTTAACTGATATTAACTTTACCGGAAAAAGATAAGATGAATACCACTGCCAACATCTCATCAAGAATATCTTTTGGATTGGGAAGGATTATTGGAAAATGCTACAAAAGAGATATCATATGGTGTAATAAGCGCAGTTGTTAAAGCACTGAGAGGACGGTGGGTGGTGGTAATTCCTGCAGACTTAGCAGCCACAGAGGAGGGTGTATTAGAGAACACCAGACTCACTCTAAACCAATTAGTAGCATGGAACTGAGGAGAGCACAGCAAGAAGACCTAATAATAAGCATTCTTAAATATAAGAAACTGATGCAAAGGACAAATTAAAGTCAAGGGCCGTGATTTTTTAGGAAGCCAATTGTAGTTTACCATCTATTTAGTGTAGTTTCTCTTCCAATTGAAGTAATACTCATTATGTGAGATTAATACCATGTGTGTTTGAATTCAACTGTGTTCTCTGTGCTACTTTTTCTTATTATGATGGGTATACCTTTTAAGCTAATCAGTGAAAAAAAAGAGAAGAAAAATCTGATGATGTTGCTTAGTGACTTTTTCTCCTGTTTTGTAGTATAATGAATGCTCATTTGACTCTGAAATGGTGATTAAAAAGCCATATCAGTATAAGTGATGACTATTGAAAATAGAACAGTAAAAAGAAAAGTTCCTAATTTTAGAAAAATAGACTTAAAATTGAATTTTAAAACATGTAAAGGAAAACAAAATTATATTTAGATTTAGTTCATTTTCAGACCAAGTTCCTCAGTAAAAATTCAAGTCTTGGTCTTGGAATAAATAAATTAATAATTATGACATTCTCAATACAATCAATAGAATATATTGATTAGCCATTTTTAAAGGAGCAAACTACTTTTTATCCAAAAAATAACAATAATTTGAAACAGTTTCTGAAAACTTTTAACCAGTGGACAGTTTCAGGCAAATTAAAGGAAAAATAAAAGAAAGGAAAAAATATCAGAAATTTCAAAATGATTTGCAATAGCATTTCTTAAATGTTTCACTTTTTCATGTGAATCACTACAAATCACTACTGATTTGTAATTTCATTCATGTAAGTGCTAGTCCTGCTAACAGTTGGTAGTAGCTCATTTTTATGCCACTACAACTTCAATTTCCAAAAGGCAATCTCAGATTGCACAGTTGAACGGGTTGTTACTATTTGTTGTGAGAGATGCTAGAACAAGCTGGCTACAGAGGATCTTTTTTAAAATTGGAATTAGCTTGTACACTCAATTTGTGTGAATTCATTGTTTAATTTCACGGTTTGAATTCATGGTTTACACTTCTTTTTGATGGCTTCTTTTTTTCAAAGAATTGAAAACACGGAAAGCAAAGACAAGGCATCATGATAGCAAATGTAATTTACCTATAAAGTGCCTAGGAAAAAAGAGAAAATTAGCAAAGTAAATTCTACAGTTTTGCTCCAGGTAACTACACCAAATTGTTGGTCAAAAGAGACATACCCCTACATTTATTTTGAATGAAAATACATGCAAAAACCCAGTAAATAAAAAGAAGACAGGAAAGGATTATTACTGTTTCTCTACTGTTAAAATAAATAAATTGTCTTTTAATATAGCTCACTGTCTCTAGTCATTTGCATTAACTTAAAATAATGTCTGGGAAGCTTATTTTTCGAATCAAAACAAAAAAATAAAATAAAATAAAATATTCTTTAGTAATGACTTGTTAGCAAAGCTGTACAGCTATTTTCCTCAGTGTAACATGTATTCATAAGGAGAATCACGTTAGTAGATGTCCTAATTGAGTTGAAGGATGTCAGACCACAAAGTTATCCCTGCCCAGTGGTGGACAATATAATGCATCATGGGAACAGAGGGCTGCTGTCCTATAAAGGCAGCAACATATTAAAACAGTTTCAGATATTAAGTACTTGTGATTAATTCAACCATTTATTTCATGCAGTCTTTGTCACGTCACACAGACCAGCCTAAGTTTTCTCTCCACTGGCTCTTGAACGTAGATTGTTCTCTTGCAGTCTACGTATTGTTTGTGTCTCCCCAAACCAAAAAGACTTCTGATACATATCTAAAACTAATCTAACAAGGCTTATGTCGAGGATTTCTCCTCCTGTTTTCTGCTGTGCCTTCTACTTTGGTCTCTCCTTTCCCTTCACTTGTGCACGCATGCACATGCACAGCCACATGCCCAGACCTATTCAAACATTTCATGAAGCACTGTACTCAAATATTCAAGTTGGCCTGTTGGACATGCACCTTGCTACTGCCTTACAATCAGCTTAAAGAAGGGTACTTTGCTTACCACTGGCCACTCTGATAGGTTAGTGCAACGTATAGCAATGCTTTTCTAGAAATTGTTCCTCTCTCATGCAAAAACCACCAACATGCATGCAAGAATTCTTCTCACTTCTCATAAACAGTACTGTTGGCATTATGATTAAAAAAAAAAGAATAAAAATCCCAACTGTGCTAGTCTATACAAACTTATTGGGAAGAGAGAAGCACTGTTCATCTTAATAGAACTGAAATATCTAAATTGTTCTTTCCTTGCCCAGTGTGAGAAAAGCCCTCCAACTGTGGCATGTTCAACTAACACAGTTCTGAAGATTAAGTACCTAATCTTAAAAAGGTAGATAATGAAGAGGATTAAATGATAAGATATGGTTCTGTGCTTTGCTCATACTGGATAGGATATACTCTCTATCTCACAACTTCCATTAGCCCAAAGAAAGGTGAGCAAATCTGACACAGTCTGCACTAATGTAGGAAAAAAAAAAGTACTAATGAGATAAATAAAACCTCTTACAAAGATTAAAGAATGACAACTACTGTTACAAAATATTCCTCTTGCGATCGCCATTCTACTGCCTGATAATATTGATGCGCATTTTTATAAACAGATGTAATAAGAAACTGGTACAACACTGTCAAAAAACAAGTAACAAAATCTGACAGCTGTACATATCAGCTCCTCCCTTTTCTTCTCCAGGTATGTCTAAACACCATAGTAATTGCATAAAATGTGTTACCTCCTGTTACTGAAATAATACCTTTGTCTCTGTAAAAATGGGATGGAAACTGAGTACTGCCATGGATTATGCATATTCCATCTTCTGACATGAGAATATTGAACACTTTCTGACGTACCAGTAATAGCAAATATGACTTGATGAGTGATATTAATACAGCTCACTCATTTTCCAAAGCTGTATTTGCATTCTAAAGGAACGAGGAATTTCAGGCAAACATTTCCCTTTCCAGTGGAAGGGTAAAAAGAGAACTGCTGTCTGCATGCGAACAGTCAGAGATCTTTCTCTTCTCCCTCAAAGGGACACTGGTCAAAACCGGCAAAGAAAGAAAGAGAAGGATGCTTTGGAAGACATTCTATATCTATAGCTCTTTTCTACCAAACTGTCTTTTGTCATTTTTCTGTCACTCAAACCTCATTCACTAATAGCAAGAAGAAATGTCATAATGCTGATTAATAAATATTTGATGTAGCATTACACTTTACCAGTAACACAATGCTGAACACCAGCTGTGCAACATCCAGGATCTCCCAGCACCAGTTACTACTTCTTAAGTATCTATGGAACACAGGAGCAAAGCTTTTCTTCACTAATGAAAACATCGAAAATCACAACCACCCATTTTGAGACTTATTTTTCTTATCCTGATCTGGAGAAACCGCAGAAAGATGCTTCATAAAACCTGAAAAACATGTTTCATGTGGGAAATTACCTGTAGCTTTCAAAATATTTCAACAAAGATCTCATCATACAGATTTCTGAACGCTATTTGGCAGCATATAGCTCCACCTGTTGAACAGGTTTTAGTGAAATAATCTTTGTTATTGATTTTCACCTTGCTGTTTCTGAGTACTTTAACAAGTTCAAGAAAATTTGTTTCCAAGTCTCTTGAACAACTGGAAACTCAACTGTGCAATAATTTCTTGCAAATCAAATATAAACAGAGATTAAAAGACCATACGCAGCCAACCTTGGTACAAGTCAAAAAGATTCTCCCCTCCAGTCAACAGCACAGCTATTTCCAAAACATTTAAGACAGAGAAAGATGTAGGAAAGAGCTCCATCTGAAGTGCCCAGAAGGTGCATGTCAGAAAAAGCTTGAACCTTACAGCAAATTAGTCTCTGCTAGAGGTGAGTTCCCACTTTTCAATGCAATCAAGCAGTGGTGTAGGCATAATAATTGTTACCTTTGCTTTGAAGTGCCCACACTTCCAGAACAGAATGAAAATGCTAGTAGTCTCATTAACTTTAAAACAACTTAATCTGCTATAAAATTTTAGAAGAAACATTAAAAAAAGATCCTCAGCTACTTATTAAGCAGAAAACATTCCAGGTCTACCCAGAAGGCATAAAAATACTGTGGACCAAATACACTGAGTTGCAGATGTACTAGTGAGATCCCTGTTGGCTGGAGTTGACTCTGACAGAGAGAGTAAAGGAGAGGGAAGTGCAGTTTTCTGCCAGTGCTTTGAATAGCTACCACACTGAAGGGATAATTAGGAATATCCTGTACATATTGTTTTTACTAATGACTCTCAATAACAAAACTCAGCAACTGATACGTATAATTATGATGTTTTGCTACCATCTCTCCTAGGTAATCTGCCAGCATGTAGGACACACACACACCTCTTTCAGTTATTCAATTATAAGGGCTCTGACCATGCTTCAGTGGCAAAAACTCCCAGTAATTTCAGCTGAAAAGAGAATAGACCTCTTGAGACTGGAGGAAGCATTGCTAGGCTTGACTTTCATGCACCAAATGCTAGCAAGGCACATATGTGTAGTATAATAAAAACATTCCAAGAAATACAGATACAGGCTTAACCTTATAGTATTTTATTTTTAGTATGTTCTAATGCCATTAGTTAATTAAATTGAAGTCAGTAACTAAGAGAAATGATACACTGTATCAGAGAGAGATTCAATATATTATCATCAGATTTTACTGATGTCCAGAATTGTGCTGTTGTCAAATCATCAATTCCATGCGAAGGGAGGGGAGAGTTGTGTAATTGGGAATAGCTTGCCATTTACTTAAGTACAAATTTGCTGCATTTTATCTTCCTTAAAAGAGTCCTAGAAGTTCATAAGAAGTAATCAGAAAATAAAAATGCTTCAATTACTGAGATTTATGAAAATGAGTTATCTTTGCTGCAACAAGGAAATGTAATTGCTACTGTACTTAAAAGTCACTAACAAAAATTATGTGGTGTCTACAACAGTCACACAAAAGCTAGAAGTTGCATAGCTTGTCTACTGACCTTGTGGGATTCTTTATTCAATGGAAAAATGTTGGCACTAGGTGCAATAACTTTTTTGACCGATCTGAGCTCTCTTTGCAATGCCTATTTCTGTCAGGCTGCAAGATGCACCCAAATATATTTGACAGCTGAAACAACTTTGAATTTTGCATAGGGAACTTTGGAAGTAAAAGGCATGTAGCACTGTTCAGTCAAAGTTTTGAAAGTGCAACCACTTTTAGATCAATCTAAGTTTTTTACTGAGCAAAATTTGTCCAAAATTGTTTTTATAAGAAATTTAATGTGTTTCATGTTAAAGTGCACCTGTGGGTTGCTTTACAAATCCACCACCTCTGTAGTGTGGTCTCACTAGTTGGACTGTCAATGCAATACTCCTTGACACACAGTGGCTGGGGACTCCCTGTGATGCACAAAGATGATTCCCCAACTGAGGAAAATGCTGTACAGTCTGGGAGATTTTCTAGACAAGAAGCCCAACCACAGCGGAAATTCAGAATTTCCATAGTGAATTTGTTTGAATAGATTTTTTTGTTGTGGTGATTACTTTTTTTTTTTTTTAAAAAAAGGAAAAAATAGAGACAATACTTCTTTCCTTCTCCCTCTCCATAAATTTCACTTATATGCTTATTTCCCAGCATGTTCTACTTGCTAGTTTCCTTTTTAGTCTGTTGACAAATAATTGACGGTCAAAGATGATAAGATTCATAGCCTGAAGACTGTATAGTAAGCCCCAACCTGAGAAGTTTGTATCCATGTACCTTGTTAGTTTAGCTATGGTCTTGACCTAGGGAAAGGGACACTTTTCTAGGGCAGATATAGCAACACAAGTGGAACATTAGCAAACATCTGGTACACAAGATATGTTCAATGTACTTATGAGTAATTGTGATGCAAACTGAATAATTTCATGAACCTTCTTCTGTCTTGTTGCATCATTACTATAACATGACATCAACTGGAATTGTCTGAAAGGAGAAAGATATGACAAGCAAAAGTGGCTATCATGACCATTCTCAAAAGATGAATGTTTGATAACTAGGTGGAG
Source organism: Lagopus leucura (assembly GCF_019238085.1). Taxonomy (NCBI): domain Eukaryota; kingdom Metazoa; phylum Chordata; class Aves; order Galliformes; family Phasianidae; genus Lagopus; species Lagopus leucura. Next base: position 40,713,666 of record NW_024962262.1, read on the forward strand.
ATACCTGTACACTCTCATGAGGACTATACAAAAGCACATACACAGTTCTGTCAACTCATGATTCAAACTTAGAGCAGACAGTGAGAAAGCTGAAAGATTAAGTCTTCCCTGAATATCAGGATAACACAAAGAAAATTCACTACACAGAAATGCTGTCAAGCTACATTTCTGAAAGTTTTTATGTAAGGATTTGGGGACATGTTATTTTTTCTGTTAATGTGTTCCTCTTCTCATTCACAGTCCCTTGTGCAAAGCTGTAGTGTGCCTGATTTAGGATACTGCACTATCAGAAACCTGTCAGATATTTTCTTCTGAAAGTCTCATACAAATCTATACCAGTGCACAAATAAAACAGTCTTTTTAACATAATTCTGGAGGGGGAAAAAAAAGAAGATTTTAGATGTCAAGTTGTGACAGTTGTATTTTGTCATTAGAATTTTAAGCAATTAATATTTTCACATCAGTGCTTTCACTTTTTTTTCTTGTATGCAGCTACCTAGTGGAAAAAACTGCAGCCAGACTTTACGAATGAAAATTATTTTTTAAGGACAGTTCAATCTAAGGGTAGGTTTATATAACAGCATTTTTCTAAAATGATGCAAAACTGGGATTTTAGGAATCCTAAATAAACCTGAAATAAAAGAAATATTGCTAAGAATAATACCACATGGGGGGGAGGGGGGGGTGAAGGAAAAAAAAGATGTTTAGTTTCATTTGGTTTCGTTTCTTAAAATCAATTTTATTTGGTGCAGTTTTCATAAAATGTGCACAGTTAAAGGTGATGATCTTGGCAAATATCAGAAGAAAAAGACATTGCTCTAGCTTTCCCTCACACCTTCAGGGAAACAGACTGTGATATTTCAGTGCTCTAATCACATGAACTATATTAACCCATCAGAGGTACCCCTGGACGGCGCCTCAGGGTAAAGGACCATGAAAGGGAAACAGAAGAGTCCTAGGGACTCACACTAAGTCCTTATGCCAAGGCTAGGGAGGCGAGAGGTCACAGGACACACAAACGCAGAACTAAGCTGCTGCTCAGTGATTATCTCTTTTCTCTGCAAATACTGCCTTCAGTGCATTGTGTCAAGGCTATTCCCTTGAGTCTGAATCAGAGCGGCGCTGAATGACAGCTCTAACAAAGTGTAGGAGAGGTGGTAGTTCAGTCACGAAGGTACTGACAGTACATTCTGCGGGTAATTGCAGGATTCCCTGTAGTACAGCTAGCAAATTAGAAAATACAAATAAATGAGGGGCAATTACAAAAATGTTTGCTTTGGAAGCCAGAAATATTTTCTCCATGCCGTTACAGTTGTTGTCACCCGACCTTCTGGATTTAGAAATGGGTCCGAAACCAAAACTTTCAAAAAATTAAGTTGCGCTGTGGGCCAGAGGGACTTGTAAAGCCAAGATATGTTTTAGTCTCTACAGCGGAGGCTCCATGACGTCTAATAACATTGTTCATTATTATAATAACAATAAAACTGCCTCCTTAGCATGTCTCTTGCAGACAACATGGTTGTCTGCTTTAAGGAAACTTGACAGAATTTAATCTCTTTGCAAACTACAGCTCCTCACTCAAACGCGAATGGGAGGGATCATCAAAGCATTCACAGTTTAAATGGAGGGAGCTGCTTGCAAAAGACAGTACAGCCAAGCGGCCACATTTCTATATGAAGTTGCCAGAACTGAAAATCTGCCACAGAATTCTCAAGCAACTATCATGCAATCAAAACAAGTCTCACAAATATTTACAGTGTATCATTTAAAAATTTACCACAGCAGAAAAGTGAAGTAGAAGGTGATGGAAAGACGTGAGACATATTGCACTAACCATTGAACAGAAAATCTGTAGCCCAATGCTTTCCACACTTTGAGGCCTCAGTAACTATTTTATGTTTAGATTGTGTTTATGCTGCCAGATACGAGCAATTTTCCAAATCGCACCGACCACTCCTGCTACACCATGCCTGCTGAGCCTGTCTACAACATCAGGAACAAACATCACAAAGTTTTCCTGATCCCCAACAAGTTTGGAATGAAAATAAAATAAAGCTAAAGATTGACTTGGTGCTTTTTCATGGGTCACAGGCACCATTGGCAGAGATACACTAAGAATTATTAATTGAATAAGGATTCAGCACACACAAGCTGCTTCCATTAATTGTTTGAGAATCTTTTTTAAAAATCACGAATACTGTTAAGGCTTGTAAGCACTCATTGAATACGGGGTGAGTTTAAACCACACCATGCCTCTGTTTTCCTAAAAAGGCATCCTCTGTGAGTGCTTTGATGCTGATCCAAAAGCAGCATTCTGTGTTTGTCTCATGCTGGAGGGTTTTTGGATTCTCTATGCCATAATGTACCATAGCAAACAGAAAAAGGCATATGACAGTTTGCTACATCTGTGCTAGTATAAGTCATTCATTTCAACCTGACATTTCTCTCTTTTCCAAAGTGACACTGCAATAGAGAAATATGCTTGCTCATTTATGGAAAGGAGAGTAATCAGTCCTGGCAACTTGAGCTGAATTTCATTCATATGGAACATAACTCTTAGTTCGGACTTTCATTAAATTTCTATGGATAGTATCCCACTAATTTAAGCCAGAAAGCTATATTTCTAAAATTATTGTATCACTGAACTATAAAATGGGGTCCTGTGAGGTACTTTAAGAGATATTCTATGGCATCAAGAGTAAAAATAGCAGTACTTTCTTCAGAAAAATTATAGCTGCCAGTTCCAGATTTTCTGTGGTAATTAACCTAGATGCACTCAAGTGATGAGTACTCTCCCTAATGACTCTATTGGTTCAAAAAGGGAACATTTTCCTGTGATCTCCTCTGACAGTATCATCAGGATGTTGTCAGTGCAAACAATACCCTTATCTAGCTTCTTTTCAAGTCACCTGATTAACTGGAGAAAATAGAAACAGAAAGAAAAGAGCATGTCCTTGCACAGAGGCTGTAAATGTCACTGAAAGGCCAAGGGAGCAGTCCCACCTGTCCTTCCTTCGTTAGTTCGGCTTCTCCCGCTGAAGTGGCAGCTTACAGGGGTGCTTTATTTCCCAGTTTCTCTGCCAGAAGGTGGATCTTTACTGTTAGAAACCCAGTTCATGTATCCTGATCACAATGGTGCCTTTGTAAGGGGAACAGTGGGTACAAGGCTTGAAAAACAACTTTCCTTCCCATTTAGAACCCTATAGGCTCATTATTCAATAGCACAGTGGTAACATAATGCATTTTCATTTACTTCACCCTAAATGTATGTAAATTAAAGGGTGGGTTTTTTATTAAAAATAACACTGATGTGTTTTTTGTTATTCAGAAAAGAAATTGTATTAGTGAAAAACAGCACTAATGACATTTCACATTCAAATTTGCCACTTGCTGGAAAAAGGCAGGTCTCACCCTGTGCTCAAAATATAAAAAATAAATTCAAAGTCTCTACTAATTGGTACTGTCATCCATATGGCTAGCCCATATGTGTGTTTCACTTGTTTTAACTTAAGGTTGTCTGTTTAGATGCAGAACTGCGTACTCATAAAAAGCACTTCTCTCTTAACAACTGCAAATAGACCTCAAACAAAATGGCAGAATTGCTACAAGCCAATGCTAGACGATTTCTGAGAGGAAAAGTATCGACTTCACCAGTAAAGATTATGTTTTTATCACACCTTTAGTGCATAAGGAAAACAGGGCAAGATGTGGTGCTTTGCCATTTGAATTTTTGAAGAACCCAGACCTTGCAATCTAATCTTATTTAGCACAAAAACTTAAATGGCTATATTATAAGATCCTATTAGTGTTCCTGGACCAAGTGTTTGCCTTCATAATCAAGTCACCACCAAATGAGTAAAAATACTCTTCTTTCAAGGTTGTCTCACCTGTGTAAATCTGTAGGTAAATGATGGATTGTCGAGGTAATTATGGAGTATAGAGAGACAGTGTATGAACACTGATTGAAGTATTTACACACATCTAATCTAAACTCCTTCTAAAGCCAGACTGTTTGCTCAGTTTTCTGTTTGAAGCTCTTTCAGTCACATCTCTGGAAATGATGACCTAATACACAAAAGAGCAAGTACATAATGAAGAACACAAAGAAGGAAGAAGGAAAAATATAAAGATGTTGACTCTGTGTCAGTAGTATATAATTAAAAAGCTGAAAATGTTGAGTTTTGCACTGTATTATAAAGATGTTCAAGCCTTTGTTTCTTTATATTTCATGATAGAAAGTTACATCATCTAGCTCTCGTGTTTGCCACTTTCCATTCCCATTACAGTTCTTTTGATTCTAGTGGACCAGATCTGTCATGAAGGTCATCCTTGCAGAGGAAAATATAATTGCCAAGAGAGGTAGAAACAACCATATAGAGAACCTTAAATATCAGAAAGAGACCTTGAACCAGGATCAGAATTCAATGAGGCGAAAAAGTGAAGAAACACTAGGATGTGTTCACAATTGACCTACATTGTCAAACAGACACTCTGCTGCTTCCCTGATTAGTTGAAGCTCTTTCCAAGGCGCTTTTTTTCGTTCCAAGTATACTGAACCAAAACAATCAAGATCTGAAGTCAGAACCGTATTAGCCAAACAGGAGTTCAGTCACAGAATGCAAAACTGCAGATTGCTCTGGTGGCAGTGTTTTGTTGGTCAGGTTGTTAGGACAAAGAACAGCCTCTAAACATCCAAAAGAACTCACAAAATGGGGAAGCAGGTAAGCAGTGGGAAGAAATATACTCTGAATAGTGGAGAAATGCTAGAGAAAGCAAGTTTCTGTAAAAGTCATCCCTGAATTAATATGTAACTTCAAGTTGTTAGTGTCACTTTTGGTTACGCACTGAAGAACTGCAAGATGTTTTTATTAAGCATAATAGAAAAGAGAACTCAAAAGGAGTTCACAGAACAGTAAACACCTACTGCTTTTTTGTTGAACTGTGTTTTTGTAGTGTAGCTTCATGTTGATTTTGAATATTCTGGGGGAATAAGAAGTTTTCTGAACCATTTTCTGGTAATCAGCAAAATAATAATGTAAATAAATATGGGAGCAAAGCAACATGCTGGGCTTCTATGAAACCAAGGAAGAAAAGGCATTTTTGCCCAGGATCTTCTACGTAGACAAGAAAATGGTTTTGTCTGGTTGCCAAAGTGGAAGGTTATGGTTACCTTTATCTGTAAAAAGATAAGAATGGATGCCAGATCTTAGTACCATGCATTGATTTAAGTTTGATTAGTGCTACCATCAGCTGGGTAATGACAATAAATTTATGCTGATTCTCCACCACATTACTGGAAAGAGAGACAGGAAATGGCTTAGGAACTGAATTGCTGAAGGCACTGCAATGTTTGAGAATATTGGTTGCTGTATAAGCTACTCTAGATCTACTCTATTTTTATTTTTGAATAAACTTTGAATAAACTGCCAGGGTCACAGGTAGCAATTTCTTTCATGGCTTCATTTTAGAACTGGGAGACAAGGGGAACGGGATATTAACTTTTAGAAGAAAAGGTATTACAGTTGATGCTGATTTCAGTCAGTTCTGCCTTTGATCTAGAAGTCCACTTGAATAGAACTATGTAGCAGTCTTTAAAAGATGTATGACACTCCAGAAGTAATGCCTCCTGTTTACTTTCATGGAAACTGCAACAGATGCAAAGACAACAGTAACTCCAGTACACTACACTATTTTTCAATATAGTCACCATCATTAGCTGATTCATGTGGATGAACTGATTGAGACACTCTTCATTTTATGGTATAACAGCTGTGCATAGCCATCCAGAACATGGCTTGTCTTTCACATTGCTGTCACAACTGCAGCTCCACCCACAGCCTCACTGTGCTCACATCCACTGTGTGGTCTCCACAAATGTTCTTCAAGCATCAGTGAATGTCAGTGGGTGCCACTTTTCCTCATAGAGAAATTCATTGACACCCTTTGCTTCATTTGCACTTCCATGTCAGATGCCATTTTGTCAGACTGCCCCTCTGATGCCATCTGTCTAGAGGCAACAAAATCTAACAGAATAGTGGAGGTAAGATACCACCCACCAACAGTCACTTGTGATGTTGTGGGCCAGTGTAATAAAAAAGGAGGCATAACTTTCAGAGTAGCCCTCATATCAGAAAAGCTGTTTCTGGGACTAAGGCTTTGAACTCCGAGTTAAACATTTTACAGTGTGATACTTGCCGAATGTGTTCACCTTTCCTTCCATCACATTTAATATTAAACTGAAAGATGTACTTTTTTTTATCAGCTTTCTCTGACTCCTGCCCTTCATTCTTTAAGTATATTTCTCCTGGCTCTTTCCCTCACAGGTAATTCCCAGAGCTAGAGAAAGAAGTCTGTTCAGAGGAGTTTATCATAATTAATGTGCAGCACAGCAGCTCAAATTTCTTACTCTTCAGAATGTTGTGTTGGGAAATCTGGAGCTGTATATTAAAACTTAAATCCATCTTTTCAGATGTTAATATCAGAAACGATCCATGAATTTCTGAAGGTACACTGGCATTGCAATTTCTCCTTAGCTTTTCAATAAGGAAGTTCTTAGGCTGGTGACATCCTGGCTAGGATGTAGCATAGGTCTTAATAACTTTTTCAAAAACATACACAAAACCAATGAATCTCTATGATCTGTGTTAAAAAAAAAAAAAATAAAAAAAAAAAATCCCAAGATCAGAATTCTTAAAAAAAAAATGTATTCCCATTAAATATTTTATTTAAGCACAAGTTGAAGCCTCTGCAGCATCTAATTTGGAAATGAAAATGCCAAGCTGATTTATGAACCACTATAGTCAGTGAAAGTTCATGTGTGATCATTCATAACAAGTGATCAGTCGCAGACACGCATCTCTTTGAAAATGAGTTGTAATTTCATGACAAACAGATTTTGAGAGACAGTATCCTTTTCTATAGCTTTCTCACATTTTTCAGTTATATTGTAAGTCAGGGTTAAACACTAATGAAAATAAGGTTGAGAAGCACAGCTACTGGTTAAACATCAAAGCCATTCGTGCCATGTCACTAAGGTCCAATATAAAGTAATGACAATTATTAATATCTTTTCATATACTCTAAAAATTATTTCCTAAGAAATGAATTTTCTACATGTAAACTCACTTCTAAGAGACAAAGTAAGGGTCTAAAAAGCCTTTGTAAGTTAATGGTGGAATTTAATTAAATCCACAGTGCTGCCTAAAGTGGATTCACAGTCTCCAAGTATGCTGAAAAAGAAAAAACGTAAAACTAATTTTCTATGTCTTACTGGTATTCTAATATGAATTAAAGCTATTAGAGTAACAAACTCAGTTCTAATTAGAAACACTGGAACTCTTAAAAAGAATGAAGTCGGGAGTTCAATAAACGTAATTTTTTTTTTCAATGGTACATATGAAATACTACTCTTAATTTCAGTTACCCTACATTACAAGGAAGAAAAAGCTAAATACTAGACAGCAGTTCTGAGAGCTTTAAGTGAGAAAAGGAGAGTTGACTGCCCTTGGTAGTTGCCCTTGCTATGCTTGATAAACTCCACAAAACAGGATAAAGATAACTTGTCCTTCATACAGTCCTGCTGTACTGTATGAATCTCACCAGTTTGCTGAAGCCTGGCAGGGTAACACCTGCATAAAAAAGATGAACAACATCACATGCTGCTTATTCAGAATTGATAATATTTCTGTGCAAAATCAAAGCACATAAAAATATTACATTTGTATGAATGAAACACTTGCTTTCAGACCCACCTCAAGAGGTTATTGGGAACTCTGTGAATAACAAATTCACACGTGCTCACTAGGCTGATGGTTCATCTTCAAATGCAGATCCTCATTAGGATCCAGCTGTTGATCTGTTCCTATAAACACTTGCAGGTTGCCCTACAAAGTTTTTAAACAGTAAATGAATGCAGAGATGGAATTCCTTCATGCCATACATGCACACCATAGAGTTTTCCTCCTCCTCTGTACCTAAATTTGAAATCAAAAGAGGTAGATTTTAAGCGTGTTTTTTCTTTTATCATAAAGTCATTATGGTTGGAAAAGACCACTAATATCACCTAGTCCAACTGACATTCCATCACCATCACATTCACTAAAACATGTCTCTATGTGCCACATCTACCTTTTCACTGAACTCTTCCAGAGATGGTGACTCTACCACCTCCCTGGGAAATCCATTCCAGTACCTCAGCTCTCTTTCTGAGAAGAATTTTTTTCCTAAAAAAATCTATATTGACTACAGAAAATAAAGAAGTATACAACCTTACCTTTGGCAAGAATTAAAGGTAAACAATACCTAATCGGTTCTTAAAGCCACCTGTAACAGGTTAAGACCTGAGACAGACGTGCTAGCACCCTTTCCCACATATCTTGGTTCCATCAGAAAGGAAACATGGGTATATGCCCCAGATGGAGCACAACATCAACCTCTTTTTCATAACTTCAGATCTACCTCTGATTTATGGTAATTCTGAGCTCAAAGATCATAAATATCCACGGGCTGGTTGGTAAATTGAGCTGAAAAGCAATGGAGAACAGGATGAGTTTGTAGGCTCATGACAGCCTAAAACATTGCACCCCCTAATCTTCAGAAAAAAATCTGTAGTGCATCTGTGTAGTGTTGCTGTCTACATAAGTAAATGGGAGAACTGGGGGGGGGAATAAGGGCAAGAATGCACCATTAAACAAAGACAACTAGGAATTAAAGAGCTCTACCTAAAATAAGGTTTATTTGCACCTGCTTTTGTCCCTTTTTAACTCCAGTGAAATACACCAGCTTCTATTCACACTGTACTTAAACAACCATTTACCACCATGAGAATTTTATATGCTGTTCTTTACTGCATGGGGACTAAACTCTTACTGATGTCATTTCACAACATTCCATTGAATTGCACCACAAATTAATTTGGCCCTGCACCTCTGCAGCTGTGTGGAAGATTGGCTTTTCACCAAGTTCACACAAAGATGGAAATATTAATTTTCTACCAGTAATTTGCAGCTCCCATATTTGTCAAAAGCAAAAACAGCATATTTTTTACTTACTTTTCCCATGGATATTGTTTTGCAAAGCACAAACAGAAAACACAAGTACAAAATATAGTTATCTCCAACAATAAAAATTGCCAAAATTAACTTAAACTTGCAAATACATTAAATTTAAATATTTCAAAGTGCATTTCTGTAATTTGCACAATTTCCACAAAATTTGTCTTCTGCAAAATCTTAAAAAAAAAAAAACTTGTTCCTCTGCTTCTGTAGTAGTCCTTACTTATGGTGATGAACATCTGCAACAGCCTTTTATCTTTCTTGCTCAGGCCCTTTAGTTTTGAAAGCCTGCTACTGAGACCAGCGGAGAAGCACAGAAATAAAGTTGGACAGGACTGTGTGCTGACATGGAATATGTACAGTTCTCGAGAGTCAGCTTTTAGTCACTGTTATCTAACAGTATTCTGTATGTGGATCCTCAGTCAACAAGTGCAGGACAGAAACGGCAGGTTGGGAACTGATAGTCAAGAATGTATTAAATTAGGTTAAAAAATTAAGGAATATTTAGAAAAACATTAAGAAGGGCCAGTGCTCTTTTGCAAATAACGTAACACACAAGCCACGCGCAAGTATTCCACTACAATTTCAAAGCCATTTACAGACTTGTTTAACTGTATTATCAAGAAATTACACTTTCAGAACTATACTAAGAAAGGTTACTAGGAAAGCACAGCCTCCTCCTCAGCCTTTAGCACCACATTGACTAAACTTCTTGAGGCACAAGCTGCTCAAACCTTCCAAATAAGACAATGACTGGAGCATTCACCCAGGCACAGGACATGACTCAGTGGCAGAGGTGCACTGACTGAGTGAAGGAAATATTTCAACACGTGTGTTCAGAGGACAGAAGAGATAAAGGTTGCCTTCTGTTGGCTTAATATATTGTTTGGGCACCAAAGTAGTCTTATATTACCCAAATCCCATTTTGCTTTTTAGATGTCTTTTTTTGCTAATTCTAAAATACATTCATACATATAAACATTCACTACATGCCCGTTAACCTTCTTAAGTCTCCTTTAAATTCCATTTCCAATTCTTTTGAATTTGAGTTACCTCATGTCACAAAACCGGAATTATTGTTGAAATTGTGGATTTCAGAGGTAAAACTATCATACGCTTTATTAAAATTTGGGTTGCACTCTTCAGCAGTATGGCTACAGGGCCACTAGCTGAGGGCTTGTGTCTGGACATCTCCTCTGCCTAACTGTCTAATTCTCAGGAAAAAAACATACAAGCTTAATTGAGTAAATGCTGATGGCTGCCCTGAGAAGTGCTACTGAAGCTTCCCAGTTCTCATTACAATAAGTGTAAAAAGAACATCCCAAATATCTTAGAGTCCAGGCATTAGTTTGCATCTTGTTTCAACAAAAGCTGAGTAATACCTTACAGACATTATATCCCATTACTTAGAGTAGAACTTGTTGAAAAACATGTAAAGAAACCAACACTTCATTGTAAAGAAGCTGCTGTTTTCAACCAAGCCTGTTCTATTGTATTCTACTGTTTTGTTTTTTGTTGTTGTTTCTGTTGTTTGGTTTGCTGCTTTTCAGTTTGTTTTGTTTTTCTTTTCAGATAGGCTACAAAAAATAGGCACTTTGAAATGTTTCCTAATACAGCATAGTGCACTAAGTGAGGATTGGCACAATCTCAGCAAAAATGGGTGCTTTACACCTCCTGTGCATGCTTGAAGTGCTCAGACTTTGCAGGAAATGTGGGACTCAGCTTTCTGAGGTACTCGAGTAATAGTTTGAAAAGCTTGTGGAAATGTTGAGACCACTGTGTTTTACTGACTTCAATGCACATGAGGAGTCCTCTAAAATGAAAAGGTCATTTTTGTTATTAAATTCACGTTTGAATTTAATTGATACCCTCACTTCTTCAATAGATAGCACAGCTTTCAAATTTTGCTTTTTTTTTTTTTTTTTTTTTTTTTAAAGATAACAGTTGGCACAGCTACCTTAGGAACAAACTATGGATGCAACATGTCAGCATCATTTCAATCTATTTGGCTTTATTTTGAGACAGAAAAGCACAAAATCCTTGTCTCATGCCATCCAGAGGTCACCAGTGTTGTTGCCTCATACCTACGAGAGAATCTGGCACCAATGAAGACAAGCGCAACAAGAAGGGAGCATAATTCTATTTCTGCTAACTGAACTTTCTAGCTGTTGATATCCCTGCTGAATCCCAACTCACAACGCTGGAACCAAGGCCGGAAAAATGGAGATTACAAAAGTGGCAATATAAGGTTAGACATTACTATTAGCTATTGAGCTTCACTGAAGACAATAAAAATAACATCTATATAGAAAAACTGCCATTCAACTGTCCCCAACAATCTCAAGTGATTTCTGCAGCAAATAAATTACTCACAGACAGAGCAATTTGACAACTTTTCCAAATAATTTCCCACTGCCTTGTATATTTCTCTGTCAAGATGCACAGACATCACATCCAATAGGCAGTCCTACCCAAAAAGTAAGAACCTGTGTGGTGTTATAGCAACAACAAAATGTTAACAAATGCATTTATTACTAAAAACATTGATATAATACAAGCTTTGGAGCACCAGTGGGACAGCAGTGATTAAATTATCTGATTCAGAGAAGATACCTGTATTGTGTACTAAACACTAGCAATAGAGCCTGACTTTCAGTAATAATAACCAGTGGCTGATTATAACCACTTTGCCTTCAGTATTTATTTGTCTGCACCTGGATATTGCTGCTTGACAATAATTGGGTTCTAATCACTCAAGCAAGCTTTAAATTTACCAAGTGTAAAACACAATGTGTTTTGTTTACTCAAGAACTAACTGGTCTCATTCCGAGAAAAGATGCCTAGTTGCCTTGCTTGACTATTGGAAAAAAATAATAAATCAATTCTGCAACAAAAATAAAGCTGGCGACTTTTTCCTGCACTTTTGGGAAACCTGCTGTAGGCTAGCAGCACACCTTCCTCTTGGTGAGGAAAAATACATTTCTGTTGAATAGTCAAATGTGAAGAAATGTTAGTCATCTGACATTTTTACGAGGCCCAAGCCAGCTAATGAATGGATGCCATCTTTTCAGGGGCTGCTTTTTTTCCTGGATTTTTCTTTTTTTTTTAAGGCCAGTTCTCTTTTTTAAGGCCAGAGGAGAAAAGAGATGAGATCAAACATTTACAAGAAGCTCATTAGCACCTCTAGCGTTTGCCAAAATCTTTGCTAGGTCAAATGCAACTCCCACATAAATTCTGCATAAATGGCATATTTGTAAGTATTCAACCTTTTAACAGGAGAAAAGATCCTGTTGTAGAGATGAACTCAACTGTTAGATTTACAGTTATTCCCTTAAATTTATATATATGTATACACACATATATTTAACCAGCCAGGCATTATTTGGCTTGCTTAAAACCTGTCCTATAGACTTCTGCTATGACGGATGCTGGGGAAATGCATAATTAAAAATGAAAAAGGCTTTTACAGGCTGTTTACTTCGGTGACTACTGTGAAACAAATGTTTCTTTCTCCTTGCATCGCCCACCCACAGAAAGGGAACAGAACAAAGATGGCTCTGTCAGGCCTCTCTCCACTAGAGAACGCCTTAAGAGGCCAGAATGTATTAGGGCCCTGCTGAGCCCATTCAGCTTCACATAACACTCATACACACCGTACAACTAATTACATGTCAGATTAGTGATTTCATTATTACCACACTACCACTAATTAAAACTGCTTTGATATTGCTCAAGTAGTTTTGTGTGTTTACACAGTTTTAAAATCTGGGTTGTTGGTTTTTTTTTTTTTTTTCATATTAATTAATTTATTTTTTTACAAAAATCAAATTGGCATTATTTAAAGGATGAAAATAACATTGTGGAAAGAAAATCTATGCTGGCCCTTTTCTCCTGTAAACCAACTTTGTACAACTGAATTCCAAATGCAAAGTCACAACTGCACCTTAATCTGCAAATTGGTGGATTCGTGTCAGGTTCCCATTCCCAACACTGCCCAAGGCCTGAGTTAGGCAAGTAAGTAAATAAAAAAAAAGTTACATCATTTTAATCTACATTCATTTTAATTGCCTGAATCTTCACTCCAACACAGTAGCACTGTAGTTTTATGGTATTTGATTAATGAGGGCAAGAAAATTGAAGTTTTGCAATAAAACTAAAAAAAAAAAAAAAAAAAAAAAAAAAAAAAAAATCAACAGACTTTTATAGTTTTTTCCCTTATGATTTTAATTTAATGGCTCATGTTTTCATTACTGCAGAGGCTGTACACTTTAGCTTGCAATTATGTCCCATCTGTGAAGCACTGTGTTATTACAGTTTATTCTAGTAGCTTTTCAATCACTTTTGAGTTGTGCTTTACAAGTATTCTTGCAGCAGGTGGGCTTACTGGCATGGGACCAGAAATACACAAAGCGCAAAGCTGGAGTTTAATGGCAGCCATATGCATGTGGCACAGAGCGCCAGCCTTCCCCCATATGCTGCTAAGCAGCCCCTTCAGCCTGCCAGTCACTCTTCTTACTGACTACAGTCTCTAAGTAGTTTTCTGCCAGGGAAAAATATACCAAGGCAGCAAATTTCTCCAGTGCACCATCCTTATTACTGAGACAACCCTGTCATTAGCAAAAGCACAATGAACCTGATCTGGAGATGCATACCAATTAGGTTGCACGGAGCACTTTTCCTTCTTATCTCTATGGAAACTCGGCCTCCCTGGCTGCAGTGGACAATCAGTAATGTTTCATCCACCCATATGTCACCTAGTTAACACTGTACACTTTTATGTGAACCAAAAATCTGCCGTAACCCTCTTGGTAATGTAAAGGAAAGAAATTAAGAAAGGAAACGAGCAAACTGGCCCCAAGCAAGTGCTCTTTGCAGAGGGGAACCTGCACAGTCAGCACTCGTGGCCCCAGATAAACAGCAGGATTGCAACTCTTGCTTCACCAAACACAAAATCCACATTGAAAATTTCCAGTTTCAAATCTGAGAAAGCTTGTATAAATAACTTGAGGCAAGCTTCCCTGTTCTAACAGGTACAGCACTTAAAATCTCATAAAATTATTGTGCCATCTACTTTGTCCACAAATGTGGCTTATATATCCATATATCACTAAGTGTATTTTTCCCCTATACACCCAGAGCATTTGAAAAAAACAGGTAGATTTTTACCCTGAGTTGAATGAATATTTCTGCTCACTAAATAGAAAGGTCTCTGGGAGTAGAACAAATATGCCCGATTCCTTTCTTCTTCAATTACTTCCATGTCTTTTCAGTATTAAAGGCATTTTCACATTTCTTTGTTTAAAAACTGCTACAGAAGAGACTGGGACAAGATTGCCATGGTATTGATTTCAGCCTCTACAGGTTTTGTCTGCAGTTTAATGCAAGGGAATGGTACCAATAGACATGACATACACTCACCAAGAAGTGTGGTAACACTTTGATAGTACAAATACCACATGCATTAATAAAATACAAGCAAAAAAAGGTGTGTTCTAGTTCTTCACAAATTGTGTTTATCAGCTCCACTGTACAGTACCATTCTCTTTATTCTACAGTATTATTTCTTCACTTTGTACAATAGATAGCAAATAACGTGTGAAATAGCTCTACTTCATCTCCTTTGGGCATTAGCACCTTTTCTAAGAACTAACATCTTTATAATGATACTCAATTGTAATTAGCAAAGAAATGCCTCACAGATGCACTGATTATTGACAGAAAAATAGGGCAGTCAAAAGGAAAAATGAAAATCTCTTTTAGAAAACATACAGGTCTGAATGAGTAGACTGCAAAGATTCTAGGTTAAATGCAATGAATGTGTTTGTTTGATATGGGCAATGGCACATCAGGAGGAATGAACTCACATTCCAGATAAACAAATACTTTAAGAAACAGAATGTAATTAAAATAGCATCTATCAAACAGTAAGTGCTGAAAAACAAAGCCAAGCTGAGAATTCATGGTGACTCAGGAAGATGTGTGAAAAGGAAAAGAAAGAAAGAGGAATTAAAGAATATCTTCTGTCTGACTTCTATCATAGAAGCTGTTGATATTCCCATAATGCTATCAGTTGTAGAACGTTTTTTTTATTATTATAAAAGCAATTCTGGATATGCATAAAAGTCTCATTCTTCTAGTAGGAGCATTTAAAACTGAATAATGCTGCTCTTAAAGAATTGTACCTCTCTTTGGATCCCGTTTTCAGGTTTAATGTATCATAGGAAAAACAACTACTGAAGTAATTATTACTAGTTGTGACCCTTGAGAACAAAGGAGAAAGAACTAGCAGAGTGTTGTGAGGGAGCTGTTCATTCAGATGTTAAATACACTTCTAGGAAAACAGAGAGAACTAGAAACCAGATTAACATGAGACAGCAGAATTTTGGTCAGTCTGGACAATGTCATTACCATCCTGCCATTCAGCTATTTACGAGCAGAGACTGCTACACACAGAGATTCAGATAACTTCTTTGGAGATTTTATTCCATGGATAGAACAGTTGTTCAGTAACAGCTTTCATACTCGATATGAGCTTTGTATTCATTCAAGTAAAAAAGATAGAAAATAACTTCATTTCACATTTCTGTTTTTATGTGAAATTCATTGCATTTCTCAGCTTGCTAAATGAGCTCTAGTACGCTTGCACTGTGCCCTATAGCTCTACAAGGGTAACATTACAATAAGGGTCCAATTCAGTGAACAGGGTAAGAAAAGCTCTTTTTAAATGATCTTTGTTTGAGTGGGGAGGGATGCAGTTGTTATTTATACATATTTTAGTTTCAGTAACCATGACTGAAAATACACAGTAAGAGACTTCTAGCAAACAGGATCAGAATGTAGAAGAAAATATTTAACACCCATGGGACTTATATTATTTCAGAAAGTAAAGTATCTTAATTTAAGCCTTTTTCTTAATGTAATTAGAAAAAAAAAAAAAAAAAAAAAAAAAAAAAAAAAAAAAAATTGGTTTT